>NC_045429.1:15912500-16212500 GCF_902635505.1 Sarcophilus harrisii | reverse complement strand
AAGTTCATTTTCCTTTTGGATGACTCTAATTTAAGGATATTTTTCATCCTCTGCCAACTAGAAATCTGCCTTTCCTCTATAAGTATTGCTACTCAATCTACCATTAACCAGGAGCCACTCAAGATTTTATAGAATGTAAGCTCTTTGAGGGCAAGGATGGTTTCATTTTTCTCTCTGTACTCCTAATGCTTACCACAGTACCAAACATTTAATATGTATCATGGATGAACAATATTTTTGATGAAAGCAAAACTTTTCAGGGAACAGACTACTGTTTTTTTAATATCAAGTGTCTCATACAGAGCCGGCATTTAATAAATACTAAATTGAGTTGAAAGCAAATATAGCCTATTTGTCAAAGCTACAAAAGATAGAGCTTAGAAATATAGCTACATATTATAAAAGAGTTTCAAAATAATTTCCTAGCGATAGAAAAATGGACCGAATATGTTAAGAGAAAATTTAATACATATAAATGTAAAATTTTGCTCTTAGATTCAAATACTATTCAATAGCAGAGAGACCAGAATAGAGGACTAGAACATTCCACTTGTAGAACTTATGCCAAGTTGACAGTGAACTGTGAAATAATTGATTCTGAATTTATTCATTGTGTTGCATGATGGATTAACCCACATCTGTACAACTTTTTAATAAGAACAAAATTTGATACTATATAAATGGCATTCATCCGATGATTTAGCAACTCTGACAAAAATAAAATAATATTAGCCTGGAATTACATGGTCTTGATGGAACAATTTGAATGTTTTGTCATCAACTCATTTCTATATCTAGCCCTATTTCTATTAACATTCCTTTTCTACATATTCATTTACCACCTCTTTGCTTTTGGGATTTTCTCAGGAATCAGAGCAGTTCAACTTATTATAGTTTTCAGAATAAATAATAGTAGCCAGTCTGCACATACCACTTTACAATTATTGTATCATCAGAAAAATAACTATTTGGACATGTATACATATATTGAATTTAACTTATACTTTAACATATTTGACATGTATTGTTCAATCTGCCATCTTGGGGAGAGGATGGGGGGGAAGGAGGGGAAAAGTTGGAACAAAAGGTTTGGCAATTGTCAATGCTGAAAAATTACCCATGCATATATCTTGTAAATAAAAAGCTATAATAAAAACATTAAAAAAAACAAATATAGTATCATTTTATCCTCACAACAACTCACAACTTGAGAGAGGGGTACTATTGTTATGCCTATTTTACATATGAAGAATTTGAGACTGAGAAAAATTCAGTCAATTTTGTCAATTCACACAGCTAACAAGTGTTTGAGGCTGGATTTGAATTCATATCTTCCTGACACAAGTTCTAACACTCTATTGACTGCATCACCTGGATGCTGTTTTTTTTTTTTCCTTTTCTTGAAAATCAGGATGATGCAGCTAGATGGTATAGTGGATAGAGCACTAGCCCTGAAGTCAGGAGGACCTGAGTTCAAATCTGGTTTCAGACACGTAACACTTCCTAGCTGTGTGACCCTGGGCAAGTCACTTAACCTCAATTGCCTCAGGGGTAAAAACTCAAGGTTATCAGAGAGAGAACTGTGGGAATTGTGAACTATGTTCACAACATAGCATTTTCACTCTTCTTGTTGTTGCTTGGTTGCATTTTATTTTGCTTCTTTTTTACTGGTTTGATTTGATTTTTCTTGTACAGCACAATAATTGTATAAATATATATGCATACATCAGATTTAACATATATTTCTACCATGTTTAACATATATTGCACTACTTGCCTTCTACAAGAGGATATGAGGGAAGGGAGGGAAAATTACAACACAAGGTTTTATTAGGGCTAATGTTGAATAATTGTCCACAAATATGTTTTAAAAAATAAAAAGTTTTAATAAAAAAATTAAAATAAAATTACAAAAAAGAAAATCAGGGTGATAATGACCTTGTCTTTTTCTAAGGTACTTCCTTTGTCCTTCACAACCATTCAAAAACCACTAACGAAGATGCTAACTTATTAAGCTACTAACCATTAAGTTAAGCAATCATATTTGCCTATTTAACCCTCAGTATAGGAATGTATAATTCTTTTTTTTTTCAATTTTGTTTAGTATTTTACTTTCCCCGATTATAAGCAAAAACACTTTTTAACATTTGTTTTTTAAAACTATGAGACCCAAATCTCTCCTTTACTCCCTCCTTACTCCCTTCATTGAAAAGGCAAGCAGTTTAATATAGATTATATGTATGTAGTCATACAAAACATATTTCCATATTAATCATGTTGTAAAAGAAAACACAGGAAAATTTTTTTTTAAAAAAAGATAAATAAAAGTAGGCTCCAATCTGTATTCAAACATGAGTTCTTTCTCTGAGTATGGATAACATTTTCCATTATAAGTCCTTGAATGATATCTTAGGTCACTGTATTGCCAAAAGTAGCTAAGTCACTCACAAATGATCATCTTACAATATTGCTGCTACTTTACAATATTGCTGATTTATGTCATTTTGTATCAGGTTATGTAAGTCTTTCAAAGTTTTTCTGAGAACATCCTGCTTAAAATACAAGAATAATCCATCACAATCATATACCACAGTTTATTCAGCCATTCCTCAATTGATGGGCATCTCCTCAATTTCCAATTCTTTGCCACCAGAAAAGAGCTGCTATGGATATTTTTGTACATACATGCCCTTTTGCTTTCTTTTTTTTTTTTGGGGGGGGAAGATATACAGATCTAGTAGTGGTATTGCCAGATGTGTATTTCCCTCCATCCTATTACCCTTCCTTCATTTATTCTATTCTCTTTCTCCTTTCACCCAGTCCCTCTTCATAAGTGTTTTGCTTCTGACTACCTACTTCCCGAATCTGTTCTCATTTTTACCACCCCCATTTCTCTCATACCCTTCTCCTACTTTCCTGTAGAATTAGATACAAGTGAGTGTGTATAACATTCCCTCTTTGATCCAATTCTAATTGGAGTAACATTTATTCTCTCTCTCTTACCTCCCTACTGTTATCCTTTACTGTAAAAGCTTTTTTTGCCTCTTATATATGAGATAATATATCCTAGTCTACCTCTCCCTTTTCCCTTTCTCTTAGTACATTCCCCTCTCACCCCTTAATTTTATGTTTTTTAGATATCATCCCTTCAAATCTGTTATACCTGTGTCCTCTGTCTATATTAGACTCCTTCTAACTACCCTAGTAAAGAGAAAATTCCTTCTCATGTAGGAATGTAAACAGTTTAACTTTATTACACTCCTTATGATTTCCCTTTCCTGTTTGCTTTTTCATACTTCTATTGAATGTTATATTTGCAAGTAAAACTTTCTGTTTAGCTCTGGTCTTTTTATCAAGAATGCTGTGAAGTCCTTTATTTCATTGAATATCCATTTTTCTTCCAGAAGGAGTATACTCAATTTTGCTGGGGAGGTGATTCTTAGTTGTAATCCTAGCTCCTTTATCCTCCAGAACATTCCTAATTTAGCAACTGCTAAATCTTGTGTTATCCTGTCTGTGGCTCCATGATATCTGAATTAGCTCTTTCTGGCTACTTACAGTATTATCTCTTTGACAAGGGAGTTCTGGAATTATGTTATAGTATTCCTGCGAGTCTTTGCTTTGGGATCTCTTTTAGGAGGTGATTTGTTGATTCTTTTAATTTCCATTATACCCTGTGATTCCAGAATATCAATAAATTTTTTCCTTGATAATTTCCTGGAAAATATGTGGTAGTTTAATAATTTTCAAATTATATCACCTAGATATATTTTCCCAAGTCAGTTATTTTCTCCAGTGAAATATTATACAGTCTTCTATTTTTTTTTCATTCTTTTGATTTTGTTTTATTATTTCTTGATTTCTCATAAAGTCACTAGCTTCCATTTGTTCAATTCTAATTTTTATCAAATTATTTTCTTTTCTATATCTTTTTCCATTTCATCAATTCTATTTTTTAAGGAGTTTATTTCTTCAGGGAATTGCTGTGCCTCTTGTCAGTTGGACAAGTCTGCATTTCAATGCATTCTTCTAATTTTTGTAACACTTAAGAATTGGCCTAGTTTGTTTAAAGATGTTATTTTCTTCAGTACTGGTGTGTATGTGTGTGTGTATGTGTATGTGTATGTGTGTGTGAGATGTGTGTTGTTTACAACTCTTTATTTTCAAAATCCTTTTTGAGCTCTTCTATTACTTGATACAGTACACATTTTTCTTAGAGATTTTGGATATAAGAGCTGTGACTTTGTTATCTTCTTCTGAAAGTGTTTTGTCAACATTGTAACTTTCTACAGTCAGAATTTTTTTATTGTTGTTTGCTCATTTCCCCAGCCCCAGTACATTTCTTGACTTTCTTAAAGTGGAGCTCTGCTTCCATGATAGAAAGAACACTATCCCAAACTTCACAAGTTTTATGAAACTGTTTTTGGAGGTACTTTTAGGGATCTATATGTTTTCAGTTTTTCCAAGGTGGTATAAAATAAGAAGTATTTACTACTTTCCTGGCCTGTGCTCTGATCTGTGAAGAACCACAAGCATTCTTTCTACCCTGAAACTGTGAGAAGGGTTTCTGCTTCATTATAACTACAAGCTCTGGTGTGCTGGTGCTCCTCCTGGCTCTAGAACTGTCATCCAAGACTGCATCCCAAATCCCAGTAAGGGCAAAGTAACAGAATTCTGCCCTCAGTGCCAATAGAGACCCTGTAATCTCCTGAGCAGTTAGTCAAATATTCTACCATCTTTGGGTCGAAAGCTCTATATGGCACTGCTCATGGCTGATTTGATGGCCCTTGATTTACTGGACCCTGGTCTGTACTGGCACAATCTTCACTGTTCCTGTTTTACTGTGCTCTACACTCACCTGGTACAACAGATTGTTCCTGCCAATTTACCAGGTTGTCTTGGCTGAAAAAATTATTTCACTCTGTCCTTTTTTCAGGAATGTTTTATAGCATTGTTTGGGGGAAATCACAGGTGAGTCACTTTTATTTTACTTGACCTTGGCTTAGCATCCTCCTCCTTTGAGTCTTAAAGGCATTAAAGGAAATTACCATTTTATTATCTTTGGGTATATACTCCCCATTAGCCATTTTTCTCCTGTGGTGGTAAATGCAAAAACCGTTCATCCTACCTTGTGACCAAAGAAGAACTGGAGATCATTATTGATCACAAAATAGATGATTTTGATTACATTTAGTTCAAAAGTTTTTGTACAAGCAAAATTAATGCAGACAAGATTAGAAAGGAAGCAATAAATTGGGAAAACATTTTTACATTCAAGAGTTTGGCAAAGGCCTTATTTCTAAAATATATAGATAATTGACCCAAATTTATAAGAATCCAAGACATTCTCCAATTGATAAATGGTCAAAGGATATGAACAGACAATTTTCAGATGAAGAAATAGAAACCATTTCTAGTCATATGAAAAGGTTCTCTAAATCATTATTGATCAGAAAAATGCAAATTAAGAGAACTCTGAAATATCACTACACACTTTTCAGATTGGCTTAAGATGACAGGAAAAGATAATGACAAATTTGGGAGGGGATGTAGGAAAACTGGGGCACTGATATATTGTTGATGGAATTGTGAATGGATCCAGACATTCTGGAGGGTGATTTGGAACTATGCTCAAAAAGTTATCAAACTGTGCTTGTATGTGCTTGTATCACACTGGGCTTATATGCCAAAGAGATCTTAAAGGAGGGAAAGGGACCCAAATGTAAAAAAAAATGTTTGTGGCAGCCCTTTTTGTAGTGGCTAGAAACTGGAAACAATGGATGCCCATAAGTTGGAGAATGGCTGAATAGGTTATGGTATATGAATGTTATGGAATATTATTGTTCTGTTAAAAAAAAAGATCAGCAGGATGATTTCAGAAAGGCCTAGAAAGACTTACAGGAACTGATGCTGAGTGAAGTGAGCAGAACCAGAAGATCATTGTACATGGCAACAACAAGATTATATGATGATCACTTCTTATGTACATAGATCTCTTCAACAATGAGATGATTCAGACCAGTTCCAATGGTCTTGTGATCAAAAGATCCACCCACACCCAGAGAAACTGTAGCAACTGAGTGTGGTTCACAACATAGCACTCTCACTCTTTTAGTTGTTGTTTGCTTGCATTTTATTTTCTTCATTTTCTTTTCTGGTTTGATTTGATTTTTCTTGTACAGCAAGATAATTCTATTAAAATTTATGTATATATTGGATTTAACATATATTTCTACCATGTTTAGCATATACTGGACTACTTGCCATCTAGGGGTGGGAGATGGGAGAAGGGGGGAACTGGAACACAAGGTTTGGCAAGGGCTAATATTGCAAAATTATCTATGCATATGTTTTGAAAAATAAAAAGATTTAATTTAAAAAAGCATTCATCCTGATAGAAAAAATAATAGAAAAACAAAAATTGAGCATCCTATTTCATTCATCCCACTACCATTCATCCCAGTACCATTCTAAGACTCTTCTTCCTCCCAATATATCTTGAAATAAGCATATTTGTCATCTTGACTCTTATTCTCAATTCACTCTGTGCCTTAGCATTTCTGAATCTATTTTGAACAATGCTATTCCACACCCACATTTATTTCCAGTGACCCACCAATGCTTCCATCTTCTGCATGTGTCTTTTTAAATCTAAATTGTTTCTTGAATTGGCTGTACATTCCCACTAACCTCTTCAGGCAACTGTGGCTTTTCTTTCTCTTCAGGATTACTGCACTTTGTGACTTCAGAATTGTATTCTTAAGAGTTTCTTTTCCTTCCAGGCTGAATTCAATTATAGAAGTTTAGTCCATGGCCTTCCTCTGAACTCTTTGAAATTTGCTTTCTGAAAATCTAGGATCCTTGTCAAATTATGGCCAGCTTTGTTCCTCTCTATCATAAATTCAAGGAGGAATTGAATCCTTACCCCAAAAATTTCCTATCATACGCACCAGACACCATCACCACTGCCAAGCAACCAATTATTCTCTATTTCTGTCAATCAATCAAATAGAGTAGAATTTCTTCTTATTGCTTCCTATGCATCCTATATTCCAATGCTTCATCTTTTTGAAAGTTGAAATTATCATTATGTTATTAACTGTACTTTTAAAAAAAGGAAAAGAACTCCAATAGAATAACAGATAATAGAAGTCTTCCATTACTCTGGTCATTTGCTTCCTGAAATCTCTATCGATGTCCTCTTTCTGTCCTAAGGGTTTATAGTGTACTCTCATGACCAAAAATTAAATAATAATAATAAAAATAATCTGTTTCTCTCTGCATTGATCTTCAGTTAAATGTTCTCTGCCTTATTTCCCCTTTCTGATGGATTTCCTCCCCCTTCTTCCTTAAATCCTTTCTACCTTTCTTGCTTTTTTAGCATAAGGTATACCTTCACAAAAATATTCCAGGCATAGATTTTCTCCCACTAAATCTCAGTGACATCTCCAATGTCAAATTTGCTTCAATGAGGTAGGACCATTCTTCTTACTTCTTGCCCAAATATTGAGCATTTGGGAGGAAAAAGAAGCAATATTTAATCATATAGGTTTTAGGAAATATTTGAAAGGAATATACAAACTGGAAAAGATTGTTTTCTATAGCAGAATACATATTTATAGTTGCACAATTGATTGAGAGGTACAGAAAACAACTAGCTGCATCTTTTTTAAAATTGATTTTAAAAAGAAATTTGATTCAAGAGAATGAAAATGGGGTCTCAATCTGGGGCACACTAATTTGGCATTTTTAAGTATCTTGATGGCTACATTTCCTTATAATTGGTTTTCTTTGTATTTCTCTTGTTTTATTTTATTCATTTAACAACATTTCTCTGTAAAAGGATTCATAAACTTGACTAGATTAAATGCCAAGTCAGGTCCATGACACAAAAAGATTCTAAAGTCACAATTTCAAGGCTCAATGAAACTGGTTCCCACAGAGTCAACAAAATCCTGCATGACTCTTTGGAGAAAACCTTGTTAAAAGATCAGCTACCTATGGAAAATTGTCATGTCAAAGAAACACATGATCATCACCATTGCCTACTAGTCCCAGGTGGAGGAAGTGTTCTGGATTTGGAGGCTGAGGATGAGGACTTGCTTTTTGACTCTTCCACTGACTGGATCTGTGACATAGCCCAAATCATTTGATTTCTGTGGGCCTCAGTTTCCTTCTCTGTAAAATTGGATATTTAGAATAAGTTTCTCAGTTTCTTTTCAAATCCAAACCTATAATATTTAGTAAAGTTCAAACAGAAGGTTAAACCAATCAACAACAATTTATTAAGCACTTTCTATGTACTAGACACTTTGTGAGGCACTGCAGACACAATTACAAAGAATGAAAAAAATCTCTACTCAAAGGAGTTCATATTCCAATGGACAAAACAACACATACATGCACACATACATTATTATACTTGCACACACACAAATGTGCATATATGTAATACCAACATATACCTGCGTCTCTATATAGAGACAGATAGATATAGATGTATAGACATATATGTACACATATACATAGAATAAATATATTTAAGTATAATTATAATTTTAAAATTTAAAAAAAACAAAAAATAAGCTATAAAATGAGTTAGTATATGTTTATGAACACATACATATATGAAATTGCTAAATATCAAATAGTTTGCCCTTTGAAGGAGTTCAGGAAAAGATTCTTTTTCTAAACATAAGTTCTCCAAATGTCCTCTTATTTATAGTATTCTTCCCCAGTGGAAGGATTGAGGGAGAAACAGATCTTCAATTTCATTAGTGTTTGCAATTTCCTGGGAGGAAACTCCACCAATGAAGATTGGTAACTCTTATATATTTGATGTTCTCAAAAAGTTGCCTGAGGCATGCCGAGGCCACATGATTTGCCCAATCATTTAGACAGTGACATAGAGAATAGACCTAAACATCAAGTTTTCCCTAACTTCAAGGATAGGTCTACCCAATCCTTGGTAAGCTGCATATCTTTATAGAGAGCATTGTTCATATGTGATATAATGTCACAGCTGAAAAGGACCTCAGCAGCTAAGTAGACTACTCTTCCTTCACCCTTACCCCTGAGTCACATAAGTATTATGACTAAGAGGTATGATTTGAACTCAGTTCCTGTGACTTTACAACCAGTGTTCTACTATCTTCCCTAAACAATGGCTATCTGCCCTTTGCTTGAAAAGCTGTTAGTTGAGGAAGGGGACAAGTAGAGGGGGAATACAGGGGAGAATCCATTACCTCCCAAGACATGCTCAGATAGCTCTGTTAGACATTTATCTTTCTACAACTTTTATTGCTTGTTCCAAGTTTAGTCTTCCTTCACCAATCAAAATAAGCCTACTCTCCCTTCCAGGTAACAGACCTTCAGATACCTCTCCTGCTCTTTTCTTGCCCTTAAGACTTTCTTTCCTGGACTAAAGCCCCCCCTCCCATTTCCCTTATAGATCCCTACATGGACTCAAAACCCTTGGCTACTCTGGTTGCCCTCCCCAGACATTCTCCAGCTTAACAATGTCCTTAAACTGTGGCTCTTGGGATACTCCAGACTGGCTCATTTTGAGATGAACATCTTCTTTCCACACTCTATGCTTTTCAGGCAGCATATAGTAACATTAGATTATTTGATGCCATTCTTTAAAAGCCATGTGATTATTTTCTAGTCTCACCTTTCAAGTGCCATGACCAGATTTCGAATCCTATTGCACATTTACTAGCCAAATAAAACATATTGTTATTCAATCATATCTGAATCTCCATGACCCCATTTGGGATTTTCCTGGCAGAGATGCTAGTGTTTTTTGTCACTTCATTCTCCAGTTCATTTGACAGATGAGGAAACTGAGGCAAACAGGACTAAATGATTTGTTCCTGATTACACAGCTAGTAACTATGTGAGACTGGATTTAAACTAAGGGTTTTCTTTACTCCAGCACCAGTATTCTCTATCCACTGTGCCACCCACCTACATATATAAAATGCTAGGAGGACTCCAAAGATCCTAGCTTTAGAAAGACATTTAAGCACTCTGATTTGTCAGTTTTACCATCTGTTAAATAGACATCTGTAGAAACTGTAAGAACCAGCTCTCTGGGGTGTGGGAAGGTCCAAATGAGATAATATATGTGAAGTCCTTTGTAAACCTTAAATTGTTATAAAATGCTGTATAATATCCAGAATATAGCTAACATTTACATGGCACCTTAAAGTTGTCAAGTTATTTTATAGATATTATTTCTTTTCATCCTCGCAATAACCCTAGGAGGTAAAGGTTATTTTTCTACACATTTTACAGATGAGTAAACTGAGGCAGAGAGAAATTAGGTGACTTACTCTGAGCTCTATCACTAAAGGGAGCTCTTGAACTCAGTTCTTTCTGATTCCAAATCCCTCACTCTAACCATTACACCACCCAGTTGCCTAGAATAGAAGTATAGACCTGTGAGTTTCTCAGCATAAAAAACTCCCTCATGAGGATTCATCTTCTGCCAAAGCAGATCAGCCCCTTCTTGCTTAAAACTCCGAGATTCATTGCCCAAAGACATGAAAACAGAAGACCATTTGCGTCAAGGTTTTCATGGCCCTTAAGTCAGTCCTTTATCTCTACACCAGGCTGTCATCATAATTAGGTGGCTAGTCCTATGGTTCCAGTTGTAAGCTTTTGTATTTATCCTTTATTAGGCCCCTTTATCAAAGTGACTCAGCTATCTAGCCTGTTGAAATCTTTTTGGATGCTGGCCATATGTCAGCTCATGGTCCTCCATGGTCCCTATTTTCCATGTGATATGACTTGTCTTGAACAACTACTGCAATTCCTCAAGATCTCATCTATGACATGATCCTTTCCTGGAGACTTGTCACCTTAGCCCTGTGGGACTGTGGATCAGGATGTGTCTTCTTCCTGTTTAACTGCTGTCCCCTTTTTCCAACTACTCTGCATAACTGCTACCCAGCCCCACCCACAAGAATGAACTTTCCCCAGGTGCAAGAATTCCTGGCTCCTGATCTTCTCAGCTGTCTGGGATTTCCAAGGCTTAGCTACAGATAACAGCACTGTTGTTGCCCTGCCCTGCCCATTCCAACTGCAACATTCCCTTGGCAGCCCTCGTTCCCTGTGATGATCATGAATACAAAGCATTATGGGATAGTGGAGCTAAAGTCGAGAAGATGCAGCAGTTTTCTGACCAGTCCTGGGCAGAAAAATCTTTCTGGTTAGTGGGTGAATCGGGTCAGAAAAATTGTGCCCTCCTTCTGACTTCCAAATCAATAGCCACTGTTTCAGCAGCCTTTTCTTCTTCTGTGCCCCAGTATAAAGTAAATTGCCAATCCATTCTTGAGAGGAGGCTTGGATGGTAGGTAGGGGACATGATATTGGGGGGGGGCAGGAAGGCTAGACGCTGTGGGCAGGGAGAATATCATTAAGGTAGGAAAGTGCACATAGGTCTTAGAGGAGGAGAACAAGCTCTATATTGCTTTAAAGAGTGCAAGAACCCTGGATTTAGATCAAAGAACCTATTGTTTAAGATATGTATCATTTTGGGCAATTCATTTAATCTCTTTAAACTCAATTTCTTCATCTATAAGAAGGTGGGGCTGGACTCCATGGCTTCCAAGGCCCTTCCATTTATAAATCCATGATCCCATAGACCTGTATGAATTCCTGGAGGATGACATTTGAAGTACTTTCACCAGAGTTATTTGAGGGATAAGACAGCAAAAAATTTCTGTGTCTAAAAGTAAAGAACTAGTTTGTTTTTCCCATGGTCTCTTAAAAGACCATCCAAAGGGATTGGGACTAGTTAGTTGGGGGAGAGAGGCCCCCATGTATTACATAGAGAAGGAAGTGATTTGTTCAATTTTTCCCTAAAAGTTAGAATGAGGCTCCAAACGAGCAGGTTTTGACATGATGTAAGGAAAAGTAGATCAACCCCAGAGTGAAATGGGCTGCCTTAGAAGGTAGTACCCCTTTTTGCAGGTCCTCAAGGACAGAACAAAGGATCCCTTCTAGAAATTCAGGCATGAATTAGGTGACTTCTACCGCCCCTTCTCAAACAGGATCACAGATGTAAAGGCAAAAGGCTCTCAGCAACCATCTATTTCAACTCTGTTTGACAGACTTAGGATCCTAGAACTAGAGAATCTTAGAGGCCAGCTGGTCCAAATGCTTTCTTTTATAGCTGGGAAAAGTGAGGTCAAAGGAGGTAAAGAGTTTTATCCAGGGTCACCTCGGTAGTGAAGGTGTCAGATTTGGGATCTGACTCCACAGCCAGGAACATTTCCCTCTGCTCCAGGGTTCTGGGAGTCAGAATTTTGTGAACTGCTCCCACTCTGCTATTCCATTTTTCATATGCTAAAAGCTCCTGGCTCTATAAAAAAAAGAAGAAAAAAAGTTTGGGAAAACTTCATATTGGGGAATGACTGTTAATATATCATTCTTGCTGCCTTTCATTTTGTGCCAATGTCCTGAGCCATAAAGAATGAGGTTTCATCTGTCATTAGGATTTCACAAGCAGAGGATTATGTGACTTCAGATGGGGAATGAGCAGCTGGGAACAGGAACAAATGAATATTTTTAAAAAGGCATATCTGCTTCATGTAGAATGGTCCCACCACCAAACATATGGAGAAAGAGAAATATTGAAATATTGCACGAGGAATAATCTTGCAGAAAAGCATTTTTCCAAAAGGTACAAGCTCTGCTTTTGGAATACTCATCATTGAATTGACGTTAATCGTTTCTGCAAAGCTGCCCCCAAAAGATGGCCGCACAGACATTAGCAGGTCACGACTTGGATAGAACTGATCTCAGAGTTAGGTCACTGAGTCCTAATTCTAGTCCTAGTCGTGTCCTTCACTAAGTCACTAAAACTCCTTTTCAGATGTAAAATGCCACAGGTTGGATTAGGTCCTCTTTAATGTCTTAGTTTTAAAGTCTTAGGTGATCCAGGAATTACTGGGATCCCATAGTTAGAGCTAGAAGAGCATCAGAGTCCTATTTCCTTATTTTACAAATAAAGAAACTGAGGCACCGACAGAATTAAGGATTTTCCAAGGGTTACAAAGCTAATAAGTGTACAGAGCAAGGTTCAAACTCAAGCTTTTGTCCTTTAGTGGTTTCCCCATTAACTCCTATGTCTCGAAGTCAAAGTCTATCTCATTTTTGTCTTTGTTCCCTTAGCCCTGAGCACAGGGCCTTGCAAGGAATGGGTGCTTTGGAAATGCTTGTAAAAATCAATTTAAATTCAGTCTCCAAGGTAAAAGACAGAAGAAGCAAGCAGAAATGTCTATTTGTGCTCTACAAAACACTGTGTGATGTGTTCCTCTGAATGTCAGTGAACTCCTTAAAGCTCTCCTGTGGTTCTAAAGGTACCTTCAGGGATATCTCAGCAAATCTCTGCAGCAGCAGCAGCAGTTTTAGGTCTATTTAAGCTGAAATAACAGCCCAGCAGACATTCCCCTTCATGGGGGAACCTGAGAAATATAGCCCAGCCAAGCAACAGTGTAGTTGACCAGAAGAGATGGGATAATCCAGGGAAGGGGGATATTATGAGATACCCCATAGTATCAAGGGAAATCTTTTCCTCCCCAGGAACAATATCCCTTAAGAAGAACTTCTCTTGCTTCTGGCATTCAATTCTTAGAAGTGCACTTTGGGTAGAAAATTGCTAAACTCATCAGCATCTGGAGGAGGGAATCCGGATTAGGGAAGAGTCTCAAGAGCATGTTGTATGGGACCAAGTGAAGGAACTGAGGCTCTTTAGCCTACAGAAGAGGAGACTTAGGGGGAACATGATCCAAACTTCCATATGAAATCTCCTGATTCCTTCCCCTAGCTGCCTGTGCGCGCGCACACACACACACACACACACACACACACACCCCTTGGATTTATCGGGTAGATACACCTCTGCATGGACAGGTTCTCTGCCTCTGATAGAGAAAAGGAGCCATTCACTTCTGTCTCTGTATCCCCAGAATCTGCCCCATGTCTGGCATATAATAAACACTCAATGCATGCTTCTTGGCTACTTGGTTGGCTTTCGGTCATGGGGAAGAGGAAATAGACTTGCCCACTGAATACAGAGGAAAGACTTCTTAGCAACTGCAGACACCAGCCCTAGGCTGTCCCCTCCCTCTGCCCCCAGCCCCAAAACACTGGAGGACCAAGGATCAGGTATGTTGTAGGGAGGATCTTCATGCTCACACAGATTGGGCTAAATCTGGGCTCCCTTCTGACTCAGGGATGTTGTGATTTTGGGTTTGAACCCATGTGCCTGAGATGGTCTCAGGAAGAGCTCTCTAGTTTAGACAGGAAGCACTACCCTTCTTGTAACATGGTGAGAAGAGGGGGGAGAATGGGGGAGTGCACAGCTGTGCAGAATGGCTGTCTTAGCTGGGGGGGAGGGAGGGATGGGGGAGCAGGTGTAGCCTCCAGGCTAAGAAGGGAGGGCACAATCTCTTCAGCCCATAGGAGAGCTGCAATTAGTCAGGGTGCAAAAGCATTGAGGGACACCAGGACTTTGCCGGGGTTTCCCTTGGACAGATCTCTTCGTTTCACTGATGTCAAGTGAAGGAGGAGACAAGAAAACGATGGGAAAAGCAAGAGCTTTGGCCAGAAGCTAGCCTAGCCATGCTGGTCTAGGGCTCACAGGCATTTTTCTTGGCTGTGGGTTTCTTAGTGCTGGGCTGGCTAAACAGAGCAAGGAGCAAGGGCTGGAGGGCGGGGGGATGGCACTGATCTGAGTGTGTTTCTCCCAGCATGCCCTGTGTGCTGGAACTCCTGAGTGTGAGTTGTCGGAAGGTCAATCAGTCAATCGGCCAACATTTTGTAAATCCTATTAATTGTGTTAGGCAGCATACCAGGGGTTAGTGTTAGATAAAAATAAACAAGCCTTGTTTTCAGAGCATTCATATCTTAACAAGGGAGAGAGAGAGAGCATGTCTTGGTTTTTCTATATCTCCCTGTCCTTGTCTCTACCTATACTGACATCATCTCCATATTATCTATCTATATGTTTATGTGTGTATATATATATATATACCATACCTATACTGATATCATCTCCATATTATCTATGTAGATTGATAGATATATCTATATATGTGCATATAGAGAGATATAGAGATATACACCTTTATCTATATCGTTTATATTTACATACATATCATATCACCTGTATCTATAGCTAATCTATACATCCACAACAGATTCAAGGTGACTTCGGAAAAGAGAAAAACGTCAGCAGCTGGGAGAATGAGAAAGGCTTCATGGCAGAGGCTGTCCCACTGTTGGATGGCCAACAAAGGATCACTTGATCATTTTTTTTTGCCTCCAACTCAGCTGTCATTACGTGCTTGACAGCAGCCCTAGAGAAACCATGCCTTTTTCCTGCTGGTGCTTAGGAGGTAGCAGTCTTTCACACTCACAAAATTATATATTTCAGGTGGGAAGAAACCTCAAAGGTCACTCAGTCCAATGCTTTATTTTAAACCTGGGGAACTTAATTTTTTTTTATTTTTTTTTTATTTAATAGCCTTTTATTTACAGGATATATGCATGGGTAACTTTACAGCATTAACAATTGCCAAACCTCTTGTTCCAATTTTTTACCTCTTACCCCCCACCCCCTCCCCCAGATGGCAGGATGACCAGTAGATGGTAAGTACATTAAAATATAAATTAGATACACAATAAGTATACCTGACCAAAACGTTATTTTGCTGTACAAAAAGAATCAGACTCTGAAATAGTGTACAATTAGCCTGTGAAGGAAATCCAAAATGCAGGTGGGCATAAATATAGGGATTGTGAATTCAATGTAATGGTTTTTAGTCATCTCCCAGAGTTCTTTTTCTGGGCATAGCTGGTTCAGTTCATTACTGCTCCATTGGAAATGATTTGGTTGATCTCGTTGCTGAGGATGGCCTGGTCCATCAGAACTGGTCATCATATAGTATTGTTGTTGAAGTATATAATGATCTCCTGGTCCTGCTCATTTCACTCAGCATCAGTTCGTGTAAGTCCCTCCAGGCCTTTCTGAAATCATCCTGTTGGCCATTTCTTACAGAACAATAATATTCCATAATATTCATATACCACAATTTATTCAGCCATTCTCCAACTGATGGACATCCATTCAGTTTCCAGTTTCTAGCTACTATAAAAAGGGCTGCCACAAACATTCGTGCACATACAGGTCCCTTTCCCTTCATTATAATCTCTTTGGGATATAATCCCAGTAGTAACACTGCTGGATTAAAGGGTATGCACAGTTTGATAACTTTTTGAGCATAGTTCCAAACTACTCTCCAAAATGGTTGGATTCGTTCACAACTCCACCAACAATGCATCAATGTCAAACCTGGGGAACTTAAAACCCAGAGGAGCTACATACAATACCTGGCATATAATAAGTGTGCAACAAATTTTTCATTTCTTCCTTCTTCCTTCCTTCCTTCTCTTCTTCCTTCCTTCCTTCTCTCCTTCCTTCCTTCCTTCCCTCCTTCCTTTCTTTCTTCTATCCTTCCTTCCTTTCTTCTCTCCTTCCTTCCTTCCTTCTCTCCTTCCTTCCTTCCCTCCTTCCTTTCTTTCTTCTATCCTTCCTTCCTTCCTTCTTTCCTTCCTTCCTTGCTTCCTTTTCCTATCCCTTCCTTTCTCTCCCTCCTTTCCTCCCTTCCTCCCTTCTTTTTTCCCTTCTTCCCTCCTTTTCTTCCTTCCTTTCTTCCTTCTTTCCCTCCCTCCTTCCTTTGCAATGAATTGTTCCAGGTTACATAAGGAGTAAATAAGATCCAGGATTGGAATCTGGGTTATTAGTCTCCAAACTGAGCCTTTTTCCCCATCGTGCCACTCTTCAAATGTCTCCTGGTAAAAAGACACTCAACTTGTAGATATGACATGTCTCTGACACTCTTTATATGACCTTTGGCAACTCATTTAAGGGAATTTTCTCTGAGCTTCATGGGACCATAAATTTAGAGTTAAAAGCTGGACCATGGAAGGAAATGATCTGATCATCTTGTTTTAGAGAGGTTGACAGACTCTCTCAGTGACACACAGCTAATCTGTGTGAACACAAAAGTTGAATCCAGCTTATTTTGTATTTATTTACTTTTTAAATTTTATTTAAAATTTACTTTATTTTACTTTAAATCCAGCACTCCACGTATTAGAGCACCAGCATGTCCTACATTCCTTGGGAGGTGTTGGCTATCCCTTCAGCTCAGGCTCTCAAGCAATGCTAGATAACCATTTGTGTAATATTTGTAGCATGGACTCTTGTTGGAGCACAGTTAAATAACGGGATTGTGTAGCCCCTGGATTGTGATATACCAAAAACAAGACTTCAAGGACAGATCATATATCTGTTGTCTAAATAGCTGCTTAGCTTTTGTGAGGGAAGGTCTTTATCACATTGGTTGAGGAACAATATAAATTTTAACCATGGCCATGGAGAGGTGATTATTTGGACCGTTATCCGTATGTAGGATGCTGCTACGCCGATGAGATCAAGAGTGCTTGCCACGAACAATTAACATCATTCCTCTCATATGATAAATGTTAGGTTGTGAGTCTCTGTGGTTTGGGAGGAAGGAAAGGGAGAGGTAGGAGACCCCCAAGACCAGAGGAGACTTGCTAATCACGCTTCTGCCTTGTGTTTAGGGAAGGGCTGCCTTGTGTTTAGGGAAGGGCTGCCTTGTGTTTAGGGAAGGGCTGGGGGGGACAATGAGGTTGAGCAAGCGAGTTCCCAGCCAGCACCGGAAAAGCATCGCCTCAGGAAGAAGTTGTCAATCTTAATTAAGACATCAGCCTGTCAGAGAATGAAGGTGCCTGGGTGCTGCCTATTGTTGAACCGTGTGTCAGGTGAAATCAGGACTAATTACACCCGAAGCCAAATATGTCTGTTTGGTATCACTCCCCAAACTAAGGTCACAGAGTTATTAGGGAGTAGGAGTCTACACTCTTTTGGATCCCTCTAAGTAGCAGGTGGCCTTACAAATAAGCAACTCAGCATGTTTCGTTGGGTCCCCACAGCTGTCCTGCCAATCAGTGAAGGATGGATGCAAGTTAATGCTAATTAGCTTCTGTTGATCTGCATCTAACAAGAACCTCCCAGGATTCTGGTTTTGATTTGCAAGATTGCCAGTTGGGTATGTTCAGGAATTAAGAGTCAGAAAAGAATTTAGCTTCCTTGAAGGGAAAGGGGATGGGACTGAGGGAGGGGAGATTTGAATCCCCAACAGGGCTCCGCAAGGCTCTTAATTCCTTATGGTGAGCAGATCTTGGCAGTCCCCACACCAAGAATCTTCCAATTGGAAGGGAGCTCAAAAGTCAGATTGCAAGATATTAAAGGGAAGAAATCTGTCTTCGTTATTTTGGATGAGTGGCCATCTAACTCCTGCTTGGAGACCCCTAATGCTCAGGAAACCACCTCCTTAGATAACTTTCTCCTCATTTGGATCACTCTAATTATAAGGAAATTGAGTACTGTTATTATTTTTAATATTGAACTAAGTCATATCTCTGTCTTCTCCTTTTTATCAAAGTGAATAGTATTGAATTTAGGAGGGCAATTTTGCTCTACTTTTTCACTTAAAACCCTGTATATACCTATACCTTATAGTAAACTGGTCCACAAGACGGGCACCCAGAAATGTCACAGGGGTACGATAAGGAACTATAGAAACAAAATTATTCTGCTTTGTTTCTCTGGAAATCCTCAGGAGTGGGATGAGAACTATGGAGCAAAAGCTGGAGGGGAAGAGAGAAGGCAGGCAAGGATTCCTGCAAAGTTGGCTATTTCCACTATGCTGAGAAAGGAAATGGGTGGGAAATTACCCTTTGGGGACCAATGGATTTAAATTTTGCACCTGTACTACATCAGGGCAAAGTAAATATGATCTCACTGGGTAAACATTACAAAAACAATTTCCAAGAGTTTGACTTGGCTTTGGCCTCTGAAAGTTCTCCTTCCCTGCAGTGATTAAACAATATTTCTTGGAAACCATTCACTGAATATGATAGCAAAGCAAAATCTGCCTCATTTTGAGCCTTTTTTAATAGAAATTATGGCCCCCCACTTACCTTGATTAGATGGTGCAGGGAAATTGGTTAAGCTCGGTGCCAAGAACTTCATAACGACATGAGCCACCCAGAAATAGAATAGACTGCCTCAGGAGGTAGTGAATTCCCTGTCATTGAAAGGTTAGCCTGATAATATTCTTTCGTGTTTATTATTCTATAGAATGTAACACATATTATAGAATATTAGAATAGAATAAAGAATATGGAATGTCCTATGTTATAGAATAGAAGAAAATAAGAATATAGAATAAAAGAACTGTTTTTTAAGTTGTAATACTATAGATTCATCTTTTTTAAGGCCAGTGAAAGCATTTTCAGGATGACTATGGCTATGGACCAATGACAAGAATATTACATCCTTATGATTTAGAAGGCTTCCTTTGTCCTCTAGAAAACTTTCCAGCCTGTGTAGCTTAAAGATGATGAATATTTAATACAGAAACATCATTAAACATTGTGTTTAGGAGATTTTCTATATCAGTGTCATGTCCATGTGATGTGAGAGGAAGGCAACAATTCCATCTATGATAAAAGTCCAGTTCCAATACGATTTATTATTGAGCCCTCTGGGAAATTTTGAAATCTGTATTTGTCATGTTGGTTATGAAAGATAATGAGCTTCCAATGCTTAATTCTAGCTAGCACATCAGTACCTTTCCAAGTACTCAGTAGGTTAAATGTTTCTATCCTGCATTGATCTGTTGCTTAATGTCTATCATATTCTTATCTATCATAATCTGAATTCATCAGTAATCCCAGGATCCTTAAGATTAAAATAGCTAAATTTTTTTGTGACCATGACATAGTCCTGAATTCCTATCATAAACCTTCCATTTTTATAAACAGATTTGCAAGACAGTCATTTTTTATCGTTCTTGGTCTTTACCGTGGGCTTTGTTCATATATGACTAAATGGTGTCTAAAATTCTGATCTTGAAATCAGGAATCTCAGAGTTTGGATTGGTCCTCAAATGTCTGTTCCTTGTTCAAGGAACTTAAACTTCTCAGGTTCAATTATTTGATCTGTAAAATGGAGATAATAATAGGCCTAAAATCACAGTTATTATGAGAATCGAGCAAGATTTTAAAAACCCTTGGCATACTTAAAGTTGTATTATTATTATATTATCAGGATGATAATCCTGCACTTAACACAGTACCTGGCAGATAATAGGCACTTAGTAAATGTTTGTGGATTGATTAATGAATAGAGAATTTTTATTTGATTCTGCTCTTGAATCTTACCTGTTTCCCAAGTTGCATCTAGTAGTAAACCATTTTTAGTTACATATGACAAATTAAATGTACCTATGTCCGTTTTTAATACTACTGAATAAAATAAGGTATTCCTCTTCCCAAAGTATTGTTTTTTGGATGTTAAATGACTTGCCTAAGGTCACACAACTAGTAAGTGTATGTCTGAGGCTGAATTTAAACTCAGGTCCTCTGTCCACTACCCCATCTCATTGATCCCCAATGTATTTTTTAAAGTTTTTAGCTTCACTCTGTCTACTTACAGCAATTATCAATCCTTTTTCTTCCTTTTGATGAAGAATAATTTTCTCATAATTCTATAACTTCCATAATGGTCCTGTGTTTTGTTAATATTATACAGATAATTTTTTAGGAAACTTTTCAAAGCCGTTACCATCGTTTTAAAAACTATAAATTGGGACATTATAGCTGGCTATGAGCATACATAGTAATTGCTTTAAATGATAATAAGATGTTAGTTGGACTTGACGAGCATAAAATTCTTAACATATTTCAAGGAAAGACAGAGCCTCCAGGCTCAGTACTCTAATCTAGAGTTCACATTGAGCCAATGGACAAAGCCAATACTCTCCCCAATACCCTTATTCTCCCCCTATTAAGACACTTTATTCACCTTCTTAAGACCATACAGACAACTAGAAAATTTTCCACATGATTCTTCATAGCTCCTCTCTCTTCTCTATCGATTTCCTTCTCAAGCCTCCCTGGTAAAATTGTTAATTACTTAAATGAATTACTTGCTTTGTTCTTTGGGCTGCTTTCACATGCTGCTAGGACTTAATTTTTTGACTTTTCCTTTTAATTGTTGGTCTAGAATTTAAAATCTAATTCTGTTTCCTTAATTCTGTTTTTCACATTTCTTTTCTATGACTTTTCATTTTCTATGAAAATGACATTTTCAAGAATAATGAGAGGAAAAGGAGTGTTATCAAGGAATGTTTCTAAGGACCCAGCTACAGATGACTTGAAGAAAGAGGATACATCATTCTGTACCTCCTGCCATAGGCACCCACTTTTCCTTCTGTACCTCCTGCCATAGGCACCCATTTTTCCTTCTGTACCTCCTGCGATAGGCACCCACTTTTCCTTCTATACCTCCTGAGTATAGAATGATGTATCCTCTTTCTTCAAGTCATCTGTAGCTTTCTCAAGTTTCTCACTAATGGTCCTTAGAAACATTCCTTGATAACACTCCTTTTCCTCTCATTATTCTTACTGGGGCACATAATAATGGCATGTGCTGTTGCTAAAATATTTTTACACTTATGATCAAATTTTGTTGGAGAATGTGTTTCTTCCTAATGATTATAGAAAATACCAGTACTGTTTGAAGGACTCTGTTTTGCTAATAGTTGAACTGTTCTTTAATTTCAGGCCATCAAACTCCAATGTTTTGAAATCCCAATCCAATTATGCTCACCCACTCCTCAAAATTATTTGAGGCCCAAATATAATTTTGTTGTCCATTTTGTCAGTAGCTGGGATTTCTGGAAATTGCATTGAGTGAAAATTTTCAATAGCCTCCAGGGCTACAATTTTTACTCATGATTTAGTAGTCACTCAAATTCAGCTCTAATCTAGACTCAAGAAGGGTGATTTTTCTGATAATAATTATTCTACAATGGATACATAACCTCATTGGTTTCCAAAGTTTAATGTCCATCTCTATATCAATGATTCCCAAATCTGTATTGGTTCTATAGCCAATATATATCTCTACAGAGCCTTATGTCTCTCTCCTGATTTTCATTTTCACATCACCAACATTAAGTTGTGCATTTCAAACTTGAAGTTCTGAAGTAACTCAAACTCACCATGTTCAACAAAACTCATTACTTTTCCTCTCCAATTCACTCCTCTTAGGAGTTCCTCTTAGGAACTTCACTATTTCTCTCAAGAGAATATATCTCCCATTTTACCAGCAACCTCAGTGTCATCCTTTCCCCATCACATGCCATCAGTTTCCTTGCCTTGCCATTGCTGCCTCAACAAAATCTTTGACATGTTTTGTTCCCTCCTCTCTACTCATATAGCAAACACCCCAATTAAGTCCCTTATCATTTCTCACCTAGACTAAACAGCCTCTTATTATGTATTCCAACCTCAAGATAGGAACCTACTTTCTTCCTGTTCTAATCCATTTTCCACAGAGCCTCCAACTAGTTTTTCTATAGGCAAGTCTGTTCCTGTCATTCCCCATTATTTTTCAAAATATGTTTAAATTCCTTTTTGGGGGATGGAAATCTCTTCACAGAAAGCTGGTTTTCTCAGCTTTGCAATAAGCTAAGCATTATAGCTTATTCCCCTCCTTGTACTGAATCCCAGCCAGATTGAAATATTTCATCAATGCTTCTTCCCTGTAATCATCTCCATTCTTGTATCTACCATTTGCAATCCGTGATTTCTTTCAAGGCAACTCAAATCCCATCTTCTGCAGGAGAATTTTTCCTGATTCCCTAACTTTTAGATCAATTGAGAAGCATTTATTAAGCACCTACTATGTATCAGGCACAGTGCTAAGAACTGATAAAACTGCCTTCTACTCTCTTTGACTATTATGGAAGTATTTAGATACATATGTATTGTCTCTTTTATTGGAATATGAGTTCCTTGAGATCAAAGACTGGTTTTTTAATCCCTTGTCTAGTGATAGACACTTAATAGCAGCTTAATAAATGATTGATTATGATTACAAATAGCCTAAACCTTATTCTACCTGCTCAAATGCTTTCACTCCTAGTAATAAATGGATTGTATTGACTGGTATATTAATACAATCTGGGGGATCAAAAGAATCTGCCTGGTTGGCATTTCAGGATTTCCATTAGTTCCTATAACAGTCATATCAGTCCCTGGATGCACAGAGCCTGCTGTATGCCATCTTGGCTAGCATTTCCCTGTTTGACTTTTTGCTCCATTCGTTCTCATATTTGCAAAATAGAGGATGTATCGCGTTTGGAGGGCATTATTATCTATTGACGACAATAAATGATCAGAACGTATACAAATGAGTTCATGAGTGTATTAGAGACTTGGACAGGAAGAGACTCTGTAAAGAAATATCCATTCCTTGCTAAGTAAAGTCCCTTTTTTTTACTTGTGATTGTCACTGGAAGCCAGAAGAAAATTAATGCCTTTATGGTTTTATGTTGAGGAACGTGTTTTAATAGAAGAGTTTAAAATGTGGTGACATGTTTGGAAAGGAGGTATTAAGGGATATTTGGGGAATGGGGGTGGGGATAGGGGTAGGAAACCTGGCTTGTTTCTTCCCCACCGAAGCAGACAATAAAAAGCTTTAGTCTGTAGTCAAAGAAAATTAACAAGCATCCAAAATACTTCACTCTATTATATGACAAAACACTTGTTCCCAATACAATACCATGCAGCATAAAGGCCCCTATTCATGGAGCTATGGGGAATCACACAATCCTGGCGGGTTGGCCTTCTTAAAAGCCCCGCATCCACTCTGGAATGAAAGGCCTACCACTCCCCAAATGATGTGGGAACAGCAGTATTTCTCAGACACTCTTAATAAATATAAAATGAGACCCCAGGCTAATTTTTAAGGAGAAATTTATTTTGTAAGGGAATGGGAGGGGGGATTTTTGTGTCTCTTAAAAAGCTGGGATGTCTCTTTAAGATCAAAGGCAACTTTTAATGAGAAGAGGTGGGGCACAGCCCCTCTACCCTGCCTGCCCCTCCTTCCTTGATTCCCCTGAGGATAGAGGAAATGATCTCACAGTGATAACACAGAAGGTATTTGTATAACTCATGAAAGATCTTAAAAAAAAAAAAATCAAAGTTAATTATGAATGAATCCCAGGGCACCTAAATTCAGAAGACATCAAGGTTCTTCACCTCCTCAGGCTAGAGGAACAATGGATCTTGCTGAAAGCCTGGGCAAACGATTTTATTGGGGGCAAACTAGGTTTAATTGGCATACTCAGTCTCTGTCTTTGAATTATGATAGGAATAGTAAAGGTCCCAACAGAAGGACCCAAGACTTGAGAGAAATCTGTTTCTTCCTTCCCAGCTGCTGGTCTGGCCTCCCTGTGTAATGTCAAACCATCAATCAGTCATCAAGCATCTTGGAAACTCTTGTTGGGCCCAACGTGGGCCTTAAAAGTACTGATATTTGCCTCCTGGGTCCCCACCATGAGATAGAACATCATCAGACTTGAAGTTGGGAAGACCTGCATTCAAGTCCTGTCTGAAGCACATTAGCAGTATAATCACAAATCAATCACAACCTCTCTGAGTCACCATTTCCTTGTAGATAAATGTAAGGTTTCTGTCAGGAAACTGCCTTGAAGCTCAAATGATATCCTGGGTCATAGAACTGGAGGTAAAGAGCCCAGAACAAGCTTGGAGTTTATTTAGGCTACCCTGCCTCCTGGAAATGAGGAAGCCAAGGCCCAGACAACTTACCCAGTACCTCATAGGTAGGCGTTTAATAAATGTGGACTGATTGATTGAGAACAGAGTAAGCACATAAATTCATGTAGAAATGAATTTGTCAATTGAATTGCAATGATTAGTTTGAGGTCAACATTTCACATACAATATCTCAGAATAATCTTTTTTTTTTTTTTTGAGACCATAACTTTAAAGATCACTCTCCTTAGAGCATCAATATGGTGCTGATGACAGACCTAGCTGGTCTGGATTTCAACCCTGGGGTTCTCATGACTTGATCTTCCAGCCTTTGAAACTTCCAAGACCAGATTTTTCCCAGAATAGAAAGGAATAAACAGAACTTCCAAGGAGGCCCTAGATTTGGGGATAGGAATTCACAGGTATGAGCAATTCCCAGGTGAGGAAACTTTCTGTACAGATGTAGGTTGTCATTCTTTATAATTTACTGTCTTAGAGCGAAAGGCCCTAACCTAGGACACTGAATGGTTAAGTGACTTCTCTTCTATCATCCAGATGATATGTGCACAAAAGAGCCCAACTAAGATCATGGGATAATAGATTTGAACTGGATCATATAGACCATCTTATCTAACTCACCATTTTATAGATGAGGAAACTGAGACTCAGAAAAGAGACTTATTTAATGACTCCTAATGGCAGAGTTGATCCCCCATACCCTAGTCTTCCTACCAAGCCATGTAGCTTCCCTTTAAAACATCACAGAAGCTCAGATTCAGAAGTCACCTCAGGGGCCAATTAATCCACTTCCCACCTACCCAGAAATTCACTCAATTAACAAAGACTTCCTCCTCTAATTCTTGCCCCACAATATAAATTTTCAAAGAAGTGCTAAACTCTTTGCATCCCAGGAGTACGTTCAGCATCCACTTTAATTACATTTTAAACTTTAGAAACTCTAGTTGGTAACCAGTATTTCCTATCCACATCCTCAATTTTTATCAGATCATAAAATAGCAAAAGACAGATGGCTTCCAGTTCCAACTGTTGGGATATTTTTCCCTCTGCCAGTGAGGTTAGTGATCTTTCAACCAACTGGCAGCCCAGACCATGTGAGAGTGCTTATTTGTACATTTCATAAGAAGCAACTTTGAAATTTTCTAAATGTTCCTTCTACAACATGGAAGTCATTTGGCAACAAGTCACTGGCGTATTCCTTGGGATGAGGATTGATTTCTGCCCACAGACTTTCTAGGCCTCTCATGGAGCAAGCACTCATTAGATATTTGATTAATGAAGGAATAAAGCAAAGAAAGCCCGATAAAATGATTCATCTGGAGAACGGTTCTCTTTATGTTGATAGTTTGACATGTAACCAGATGGGCGATCCATTGAATTAATAATAATAATAACTGACATTTCTATGATGCTTTTATGATTGTAGCAGCTTTATATTCAACCCATTAATAACTCAGCCGGGTAAAAGCTAAAAGTGTTATTAAGTCAGTGGATAATGGAGAGAAAAATGGCTTCGGAATCAGGAAGACTTGGATTCAAGTCCTGCCTTTGAAGAATATTAGCAAATTATATCCTCTCAATAAGTTTGTAAGCATTTATTTAGTACCCACTGTGTACTCTGTCCCAGGCAATTCTCTTAAGACAAAACTGAGAAAGTGCTGGCTCATAGTATTAGAGGGAATGTCTTCACCTAGGAGTTTCCTAAATCATCACCACCAGTGTAGTACCTATTCAGTTTTACAGAAGAGGAAGTGGAGGCTATGAGATTGAGTAAATAAGTTGTTTGAGGAGAAAAATGGTAACATTGATGCATGTGGAGCTATCTTCAAGACTTAGAATCTTATCAATCATTCAGGACCGAAAGTATCTTCTGTGCCCCAGGGCTGGATTCTAGGTCAAATTATTCTGGTTCTCTAGAATCTTCTGTTCCATTGGGGAGCTGATATGTATGTATTCAAAGATATACAAAACAAATACAAGTTAATTTTTTGAGGGGATGGTACTGTGAACTGGAGAATCAGAGAAGATCTCTCACAGGAGTTCATTCTAAGTGTAAGACAAAAAAAGATGCTTAATAACATAATTATCATAACGAACATATACATGTCCCTATAGAGATATATAGATGCAGAGACAGCTCAGTATGGAGCTAAAGAGAGATGCCAGAGCACTGAGTAATCTGCACAGTCTCCCAAAGTCAATGTGTTTCAAAGGTGGTGGGAATTTGTTGCTCTAAAACACAATAATACGCGCCATCTCTAGTGATCGTCACGTATGCACACTTTTCTTAATTGCTTTTGGACTTGAAACACGGGAGAACAAGGACTCTTTTCTCCAACACATTCTTTTCTGTCTCCCTCCCCACCCCCATGCAAATTATGCAAACATTTATTGTGAAACATATTTTCCCTTGCCGTAGTGTATGATGTAAACAAGCTCCGGTGACATATGGGGCCATGTGTTTCTCTAAAGAGGTGTTATGTCTCTCCAAAGCAGCATATGGCCCAGGTGAAGCCGAGATTACCCCACTAAGTGCGGGTTCCTTATTGTGGAGTTGATCAGGTGCACCGAAGACCACATAAATAGATGACCCGGTGGGGATGCTGTGGTAGACTCTCGGGCTTCCCTTCTCTAGCCCAAATAGGGTTTTGAGAGGTGAGCCTGACTTTGGAAAAGGAGACCTTAAATTATCATCTGCCCGTCTTGTCTTCCTTCTCAATAGGTGACAGTCACCTTTATTCAGAGAGGAGTCAAAGTAATTTCCTGGAGTATTAGACAGTCTGGAAATCTGGAAAGTCTGTAGTGTCTTCCAACACAGAGTGAAGGATGTGAAGGCTGGCTGGGATCTTAGAAAACAGAAGTTAGATTTGGAAGGAACTACAGACAGTGGGATTTTAGGCTTGGGGTAAAGTTAGAACATGGAATATAGAACAAAAGCAGTTAAAGATAGAATAATGTTACAGCTTGGAACATGGAAGTTTGTAGCTGGAAGGAACAATAGAATGCTGGGAAATAAAATATTAGGTCACGGATAGATGTTCTTAACCTAAGGCCTGTGGACATTTTTGAGAAATTTTTTTATTATTTCAATATAATTGAATTTGATTTGATACAATCAACTGATTTCGATGGATAACACTGAATCACTGGAAATCACAGCATTTTATTTTCTGCGTTTAAAAATGTACCTGGGGGGAGTTAGGTGGCACTGGGAAATAAAACATTAGGTCTAAAGATGTTCTTAACCTAAGGCCTGTGAACATTTTTGAAAAAAAAAATTTATTATTTCAATATAATTGAATTTGATTTGATACAATCACCTGACTATAATTGATACAAGTAAAATTTAGAATCACTGAAAATCACAGCATTTTATTTTCTACATTTAAAAAATATGCTTGGGGGATTTAGAAGGCACAGTAGACAGAGAACACTTGACATTTAACTGTGTGACCCTGAGCGAGTCACTTAACCCTGATTGCCTGTGGTAGTGACATGAGAGGAGAAGCGTGCCTGTGAGAGTAGGTCCATAGACTTCACCAGTCTGCCTGTCCAAGCAACCAAGTAAAATCAAAACTATAACTGAGGAAGAATCTTAAGGCTGAGGATGCTTTGCTAGAAGGACTCCTAGAAATTTAGAACAATGCTTAAAAGTAACTTATGGATCATTTTATCCAAGGATTTCATTTTATAGAAACAAAAATGGAATACCAGAAAGAGAAATGACTTGGTCAGCATCAACAGTTCATCAATCAGAGCATATCCCCAGTCAGGGACTCCTGATTTCTATCCAGTGTCCTCACCACTACACTCTGACATCTCCTTTCGTGGATCTCAGGTTTAAATACAATGAACATGGACAGGATGAAGTACCAAATTTCCCCCAATTAAAGGACCTTGAAGGAAAGGAGAAACATATAAGTAGAAATGGCCTTCAGGAACATTGATTTGAATCAAATCAAAGTTCATGATTTAAGTAGTTTCTATGGGTCAAGCTCTAGAATAGGTTCTGGGAATATAAAGAAAAAATGAAAATTGTTTCTGCTCCTGAGGAAATTCAAATCTACTCCAGGAAATAAGGAAAGTTCCTATAACTGCCAACATCCCTTTTACCTCTAACTTCATGATCTTATATATTAAAAGGCAAAGTAAATACAAAATAATGGGAGTAAATGAAAGGCAAAATAAATAGAAAATTAGCCTTAAGTGAAACCAGGAATTCCATGAGGAGCCGGAAAGGAGGCAGCACCAGGCTGCCTCTGTAAAGGGAGAGAGGAGAAGTTGTGTCTATGGAGCAAGAAGAAGCCAGTTTGGCTGAACCATAGAGGATATGAAAGGGAATACTAGGGAACGGGCCAGGAGTGATAGACTAGCATCATTATAAAGGGTTCTAATCCCAAACAAAGGAGTTTTCATTTTATTCTACAGGCAATAAAGAACAATTGATGGTTTTTGAGCATGGGAATGACAGGGTCAGACATGTGCCTTAGGAAAAATCATTTTGGTAAGTGTGTTAAGGCTAAGTTGGAGGACAGAAAAATGGGACAAAGAGAAGGCTAGAGTGATGCTCACATGAATAAAGACACAAAGATGGATGGGAGACATGTTGTGGAAGTAAGCAACATTCTAGATAGTTGGATGCTTGGATGGGAGGTTGAAAAAAAGCAAAAAAGTTGAAAAGGACCTTAAAGTTGGGAACCTACCGGACTGGAAGGATTACAATGTCCTCAATGGAAAGATGTAGGTGACAGAAAAGTACATAATGAGTTCTACTGCCCAAAGGACAGCCAAACTGTGCATACTCTTTGATCCAGCAATACCAGTACTGGATCTATAACCCAAAGAGATCATAAGAAAGGGAAAGGATTCACATGTACAAAACAAGTACAAAAATGTTTACAATTGTCTATGATAGAAAGGAATTGAAAATAAAGGGGATGCCCATCAGTTGAGGAATGGCTGAACAAACTGTGTCATATAAATGTAATGGAGTACTATTGTACTATAAGAAACGATGAGCAGGTGAATTTTAGAAAGACCTGGAAAGATTTAGATGAATTGATGCTGAATGAAGTGAGCAGAACCAGCAGAACATTGTACCCAGCACAGTAAGATTGTGTGATGATCAACTATGATCAACTTTGATCCACTCAGCAATACAGTGATCCAAAGACAATTTCAAAAGACTAATGATGGAAAATGCCATCCACATCCAGAGAGAGAATTATGAAGTCTGAATGCAGATCAAAGGATACTCTTTTAACTTTTTTGTTTTTTCTTTTTCACGTTATTCCTTTTTGTTCAGATTCTTGTTTCAAAACATGACTAACATAGAAATAAATATGTTTGACATGATTGCAATGAATAACTTTTATCAGCTGGCCATTTAGAGTTGTCTTAGGAGGGTGAAGAAAAGGAAAAGAGGGGAAAAAATTTAGGACTGAAAATCTTATATAAATGATTGTTAAAAAAACCAATCTTTACATGTAATAAGAAAAAATAAAATAGTATTTGCAAAAAATGGAAAGATAATGAGTTATATAGTAAGTAGACTGAGTTCATAAAGTTTACTTGAATCTATTCAATTATTGTAGTAGTATCAGCCTTAGAGTAAAGATAAATTTAAATCTGACCTCAATCACTTAATAATTGTGTGAATTAATTCAATTAATAATTGAAATAATTATTTCCCTGGCAAGACACTAACCCACTGCCTCAGTTTCTTCAAATGTGAAATGGAGATTTTAAGAGTTCCTCCCTCACAGAGGGAAGAACAATTGAGATAAAATATAAGTGTATCTCAGTAGTCTCAGTTTGATTGAAATGCTTAAAGGTATTTTGAGACTTTTTCTGTCTGTCTGTCTGTCTGTCTATCTATACACACACATATACATATATTTATATTTATACATATACACATATATGTATGTGTGTACATATGTGTATTTTTCATATATATAGTGTGTATATATATAGCACTGTATAGCATATATATATATATATATATATACATCACTGTACATACCTAGGTTATTGGTAATTTGTGGGTGAGAAAGAGGTGGGGGGAAAGAGAAGGAGGGAAACCATGGGGAGAGAAAGAGAGAGATAAGCAAGAGGGGAAGGAAAGAGGGAGAAAACGAAGATGTGAGAAAGGAAGACAGATGGGTGAATAGACAGAGAAAAAGAGACAGACAACAAATGAAAGAGTAAGCCAAGATGAAAACAAATAATAGAAGAAGGAGAGAAAGAGAGAAAAGATAGGGAGGAGAGAGGAATAGGAACAGATGGGTGGACAGACAAAGACAGAGAAAGAAGACATAGACCTATTAATTTTTCAATCCAGTGTTCTTTTTTAGTTCTCATCCTTCCTTAACTCTCTGTAACATTTAACACTGCTAACCATCCTCTTCTCCTATATACTCTTACTTCAGATTTACCAAGACCATGGTTTCTTAATGTTTCTCCTTTATGTCTCATTCTTCAGTCACCTTTGCCAGAAATAAATGATCTCTCTCTTGTCCCCTAATTGGGAAAACTGCCCACAAGGCTGGTTCTATCTTGCACTCTCTCCTCTTATTGTGTACTCCCCTAAAGTAAACCATCTGGGAGTAGTCTCTCCTTGAGTTACAATACCATGTTACCAACTGACTTTTAAACATATGCATGTAGTGACCCAGAGACAGGTCAATCTCAGTAAGTTTAAAAAAGAGCTCATCTTCTTTCCCTTAAACCCAACCCTCTTCCCATTCCCCATTTTTCCATGTAGGATAGCATGACCTTTCCGGGAATCCACATTTGCAATCTCAAAATAATCCTACATTCTTCACTCTCTTTCAAACTCCCCAAATTAACCAACTTTATAATATCTCATATCCATCTAAAACCAAACTCCTCTATTTGTCCATTAATATTCTTTACACAATATAGTTCCAAACTGTCCTTTTAGTCTTAATATATACTACCCTATCATGTATGAACTGCTCTTAAAGAAGCCATGCTGTTTCTTTGTGATCACTGCTTTCTTTTCTAGTTATTAACTCACCATTCCTTCAATAATACTTTTTAGAATTTTGCCCAAAATTGAAATCATACTTTCTGATCTGCGGTTTGCAGATTCCATTATTTTCTCTTGTTTGAAAATCTGGAAGCATTTGCTGTTCTTCAGTCCTGAAACATCTAGCCTTTACTTAGTCTTTCAGAAAGCATTGGCAATGACTCAGCAATCATTGATCCTGCTTCTTTTGGTGGTCTGGGATCTTGAATTCATCAAAGGCACCTTATATTTTCTTACTACATCCCTTCTGGTCTTGGGCATCAAATCCCTATTAACCAATTTTCCTCAAGACTAAGTGATTTGGACTTAATTCTCTGAGCAAAAAGGAACTATTTATAATTCTTTTTTTTTCCTATTGGCAGTGAAGTAATGTGCAAAAATCAATATTTCCAGGAATATTTAAATCTTACAGCCTTTTTTAAGTGAAGGAGATTTGAAACAGGAAAAAGTTTGGAAACTTTTACAGAAGTACTTCAGTAATGAGGTGATGATGGCTCAGATTTTGATGGAGAAGATACATGTGAAAGACAGATGTTTAAGGAATAAGAAATGAAAGAGATCTCTATGTTGGTAGACTTTTCAGACATTCCAAACTCTTTCTTCAAGAGGCAAGTCAAAACTATTATATACTGCAAGCACTAAAATATTATAAAAGTAGAATTGATCCTTTCTCATCAACAGAAAATGATTGCTTACTGGATTAGAAAACACCAGATTCAGTCTTCCACATGCAATCAGATTACATTCTGAATTAAGCTAAATATCAGAAAACATTTATAAACTAAGATTTGTCAGAGGCCAACCAAGCTGGTGACAGACCCTGAGTCACATCACCTGAGATTTGTTGACATTAGTTAAATAGTTAATAAGCAGCTACTCTGTGTCAGGGACCTTTGGAACTTGAAGCATTGCAGGATTGTATGCAGGAGCCAAGAACTAGAAATGATGAGGGTATCCATCAGCTATGGAAGGACTAAACATTTTGTGGCCCACAAATGTGATAGGATTGTGTGAGAAATAAGAAGAATTACACATTGGGGCATATGCAAATTATATGCAAATGATATAAAGTGATTTCAATGTAAGTGGGGAAAAAAACTATAAAATGAAATTAAAAGATATGCAATGTAATTATAATAATTATTACTGATCCCATGAAGAAGTTGATCTAATATACCTCACTCCCTTCATTATAGAAAAGGGCAACTGCTGGAGGTGTGACTGGATTAGCATCAAGCAACCTCCTGTTAAGGTGAAATGAAATGCATAAGTCATTGGATATTTGACAAAGAAATTGACTTTTCCCTAACACAGCAAGGATATGTAACAAAGATTTAGTGATACTTAGCTTCTCTGAATGTGCCCCACACACACACACACACACACACACACCTTGTTTCTGTCTAGAAATGCATCTGGTCAGTAGGTTATCAGAATCCTGGTGAGTGGAATGTTTTATGCTCCTAGCTAATCAGGAAACTGCATTGGAGAAGTCAGGACCAATTGATTCCTAAGACCATTTGTGTCTTCTTTTAAGTAAATTCTCCCCAAGTTGTAAGTGAGAGAAAAGAAATTGCTTCAGGAAAATCTGGCTCCTTTTTACAGGGATTATGGGAATCTAATATTCTGTCAGAATATTCATATTCTGTTAGATATAGTTAATGAATTGTTTGGTTTGGTAACTCTTTTGCCATAAGTTGTAATATTTAAGACTTTTGGGGAATGTTAGGCTTCATAGATTTGAAGCAGAAAGGTACTTTAGAGTCTATTCAATCCAACCCCCTCATTTTAGAGGTGAAGACATTAAGACTTAAAAGGGCAAAATGATTTGTCCTTGGTTATTCAACCATGAAAGTTCCTAAAGGAGGATTTGAGGCCAGGTTTTTCAAACACAAATTGAACATTTCTTCTATTACACTATAACGCCTTTATATTAGCACGTTTTAAACTCATGAATTTCAAGGTTAATTTGAGGACCTGTTGCGTGTTGCTTGCCAACATGCCTAAAGTATTCATTGCAGATTTGGATAAGACAATATGGAGGGATAATAGTTGGATGTTCCTTAGACTATTGAGGTATCAATAAATTATGAAAAGGATAACAGACAATCTTTCAGTGTGATAAGTTACATTACCTGGGGAAGAATTATAAAATGACATGGAAAAGAATTGCCCAAAATGGGAAGGTGTAGATGGATTCAGATCTTCACCAGGAAGAAAATGTTTACACTAATCATGGATCCATTGACATATTAAAGAATATACAGAAAATGGAAGTGAGAGCAGGTAAGAGAAAAATAACACAAAAGATATGATCCTTTAAGAAGAGTGTAAAAAAAGCTAATTTCAGAATGAGTGAAGCTGTCCAGGACTATTATATATAACAACAACAACAAAAAGATATCTAGATATGTTGAAGCAAAATAAAAAGGAAAAAAAAGAATAAGATCATAGATGAAATTGGATTAATCAAAGATAATGGCTGATAGAGATATAGCAAAATTAATTATTTCATTTCTATAATTCTCTTTCAAGAATAATCTCTAGATCTGGAAGAATAAGACAAAGGTAACATTTAAAAGTATATAATCGGGGAGCTGCAAACGAAGAGGGAAGATGAGCAAATTTTCCCATCTCCAAATGTACATGTCTCACACACACACACACACACACACATACAGAGAGAGAGAGAGAGCCTGAAAGTGTACTGACTTCCTTTCTTAGAAAAAATGCTAAAATTTTATTTTTAAAATCCACATAAACTCCACTTCAATTCTTGATCCTGATTGGGCGCTGCACCATAGAGGAAGAGGGAGACTCTAGGAGTCTGAGTTAAGGAAGGAGTTGATTCCATGCAAGGGAAATGATCAGTGCAAAGACTTGGAGAAGATGGAGCACCATGTTCTTGCTGACTCCAAGTCCATTTGCCATCTACACTGTCACATCAGTTCGATTCAACAGAGTTGCAAAATACCTTCTGTGGATAAGAATAGCAATCACTGGACACATGTGAACTTTCTTGAGGACCATGTGCTAAGCTGAGGTTAAAAGAATGAAAGAGGGTCCAATCCTCATGTTTCAATCTAATGGAGGAAAGGGGTATCCATGCATGAAGAGAAGAATTATATAAAGTGAGAAGTAATGGGGCATAAAAGAAGTCAACAGAAAAAGAAGTCTGGGAAAACTGAAGGAGAAAGAAAATGTTCGACTTGGGAGATGGAGAAGGGGAAAATGTGGGGTCAGGGCAACTTCCCAAAGAACATGGAATCTGAGATGACCAAGAAATGGAGCTGTGCAACAGGCAGAGATGGAAGCACATTCCACACATGAACGTCACGGACTAAATGAGTACTTGGAGGTGGCAGATGGCAGGTCAGGACTGGGCAATAGCTAATGGTCTAGTTCAACCGGAACATAGAATCATGAGGCTAATATGAAAACCTGGAGAGAAATCAGGGAATCCAATTCCTAGAATGGAAAGAGGCTTCAGAAGTCATTTAGTCTTCAACAAGCATCCCTTTGACAACATCCCCAGCAAGTGGTCATTCAATTTTGGCTTGAAGGTTTCTCATAAAAAGGGAGTCTATTTCTCATAGCATTTGGGAATCACTCAGATTATTATACTTTCCTTTTGTTAAGCCCAAATCTACCTCTCTGCAACTTTTTTGCTTATTGGTCTCAGTCTATGTTGTCAGCATCCAATCAGACCAGGTGTACTCTTTCTTCTATATGCTATCCCTTCAAATATGTGTAGCCAGCTATTATAACCTTGAAAACATTCTCTTCCCCAAGAAAAAACTCCATTTCTTTCCATCTATAGCTCAAATTCTCAAAAAAAAAAAAAAAACTCACTCAAAAAGTGAATTACGTAATCATCATGGTCACCTCATAGTAGATGTTCCTGAACTAATGTTTTTCTTCCTATAGTGTAGCATCCAGAAGTAATCACAATACCATATTCCAAAGTGAATTACCATGGGACTATTTCCTCCATAGACTTTGACTTATGGCTCTCTTAAAGCAGGCTTTAATCATTTTACTTTGGGAGGGGGCAATAAATTACTGATAATCCATATTTTACTGCTGATTACAACCCTTCCCTCCCCCCCCCAGTCTCTGTCTCTGTGTCTGTCTGTCTGTCTCTTTCTCCTTTTTTTCTCTCTCTCTTTCTTCATTTAATTATTAAGCTTCCTATTCTACACTGAATATAGGCCAGAGCACCATAGTTTAAGGAGGATTGGCTGGAGATTATCCAGAAGAGAGATGAGTAGGACAGTGAAGGGCCTTGAGATCATATGAATTTTGGCTTAAGGAGAGTTATTGTTTTGATTATTTGGTGCTTATTGTTTGTATTGAGTGGCAATGTTGTAGATGATCTCTACATACCATAAAGTCAGACAAATAGTAGCGATTTAATAAAGTATTTTTTTTAATTTGAATTAAATTAAATATTTCCACATGCTTATCAGCAATACCTGCCATTTTTTGAATGGCCTGGTTGTAGGTGTTATTGAACTTGTGCTGAAATGATAAAATGAGCTTCCTGTGACCCCTCCAACTACTAGAAAGAAAATCCACTAACGCTGAACCCCAACTCCTCCAAATCTTGACTGTATATTATATACCAGAAAAATATATCATATCAGATCACTGATACTGATTAACCTTAATATACTTATTCTCTTAAATACTACTTCTCACACTGTATTATTACATAGAGGTCAACTTAGGTTCTCAAGAATTTACCAGTAAAATATAAGGTAAGGTCCTAAACAGTTGGAAAAGCTTCAACTGGACCTGTACGATATGTCTGTATGTATGTATGCATATACTTGTACTTATGTATATCCAAAGATATGGTGTAAGGGTGGAGTTCCAAACCACTCTAATCCATCAATCAACAGACAGCTACATCTTAATGGAAATTTTCTATAGTCTTATCATTATATATAAACAAACCACTTATGCTCAAACTAATTAAAGAAAGCCTAGATATATTGATTTGAGTCAATCAACACAGTAAATTAGATATTAATGTATTTTTCTATAACCACAACACAAAAGATGAATAAGCCCATAATTAGTTGGAAAGGATCCTAGGACTTTGGGACATTGGATAAAAAGTAGATGAGGCCACATCAGACATATCTTATGGGAAAATAAAGTCATACCTCTTGGCCTAAGTATAATTTTTACCCAGTCAATGGTGAACCAGGCCATCAGAGGAGGATTTCCATTTTGAGGATTCTATCAACAATTCTTCACAGGAAATCACTTTGGAAAGTGATAAAAAAGAGAGTTTTTCTTCTCTCTTCTCCTACATCACCACTGTTCAGATTATCAGAGAGACTAGGCCAGCATTAGAAATGTTCACAACTATGGGATAAGAACTAACACAAACAGAAACAGAGAGACAAACGAAGGACAATCATCTGAGTAAGGAAGAAGATTCTTCTCTGTGATCCACACGTGCTAGAAAGAAATATTAAGGAAATGACCTTTCCATCCTAGATTAATCTAAAGGAGGCTTCATAAGAAGCCTATAAAAAGAAAATATGCTATCCTTTTGTCCTATATTATCTGCACATTATGTCACTGATTTCATTATTTTAAATTAGAGCCCACTCTTTCCAAGGACTTCATATGTGCAAGGGAGAAATGTACTTTCAGTGAGATAGAAGGTTATTTGGGTTTTTGTAATTTTTAACCAATTGTTCTTAATATACCTTCTTCATAAATATCTTTTCTTTTCTCCAACTGATATTTATCAAAGGATAAATGATAAATGGTCAAAGGATATTAACAGACAATTTTTAAATCATGATAGTAAGTTATTTATAGGTATATGAAAAAATGTTCTAAATCATTATTGATTAGAGGAATACAAATTAAAACAACTCTGAGGTACCACCTCACACCTCTCAGATTGGCTAAAATCACAAAAAAAGATGATAAATGTTAAGGGAAATGTGAGAAAACTGCAACACTAATGCATTATTGGTGGACTTGTGAAATGATCCAACCATTCTGGAGAGCAATCTGGAACTATGCCCAAAGGACTATAAAACTGTGCATAATCTTTAACCCAGCAGTGGTATAACTGGGTCTGTATCCCAAGGAAATCATAAAGTAGGGAAAAAGGACTCATGTGTGCAAAAATGCTTGTAGTAGCTCTTTTTGTGGTAGCAAAGAATTGAAAAAGAAGCAGATGCCCATCATTTGGGAATGGCTGAACAAGCTGTGGTACTTGAAGATAAAGAAATATTATTGTTCTATAAAAATGATGAACTTTTTGAAAAGCCTGGAAAGATTTACATGAACTGATACTGAGGGAAACAAGCAGAACCAAGAATACAGTGTACACAATAATGGCAAGAATGTGTGATGATCAACTATGACAGACTTGGTTCTTCTCAGTGGTTCAGTGATCCAAAGCAATCCCAATAGACTTTGGACAGGAAATGCCATCTGGATAGGAAATTACGGAGATTGAATGCAAATCAACATGCATTATGTTCACTTCTTTTTTCTGTTCTTTTTAATCTGTCCCATGTTTTTTTTTTCCTTTTTTTTCTGATTTTTCTCTCCCAACATGATTCATAAAGCAATGTGTATTAAAAACAAATAAACTTACTACAATTTAAAAAAAAAGAAATATAGAACATGACACATTGTCAAACAAAAAAATCTTTTCTTAAAGCTATTAAATCTGATTGCTAATGAGAAACATCAGTGGAGGCTTTGGTCAAAGTGCTAGAAACATATGCCTTCCAGCACACCCCAGAAACCTTAAAAGAGATTGTCAGCCACCTGCCCTCTAATGGGAGTCAGAGAACTCACTCTGGTGAGGAGCTGAGGTGCTACATTAACAAGAATATTCAAAAAGGCAAAGAATACTGCTTGTATACGTAAATAAATATGAGATTTCATTAATGTGTAGATTTCCCCAAATTCAAGAGATACTCATCTGTTTTTGGACTGATTTCTAAGTGATTCATATCCATTTTCTTCCATATATCATCCATAGGAAATCTAAGGAAATGGCTTATTCAAGAATATAGAGTCAGTTAATAAATATTTAGTAGATGCTACTATGTGCCTGGCACTGTTCTAAGTGATGTCAGAATTCAAATACAAAAAAGGAAAGTCTCTTCCTTCAGAGAGCTTATAATCTAATGGAAGAAGACACACACAAAAAGAAGCCATTGGGAAATAATGAGATAGCTGTCTAAAAGCAGTCCTTAAAAAGAGGTTTGCATTGTCCTCCAATCGAGAGGTCCCAAAGGCAAAATGTCCTAGTGAAAACAGTGGGAGTGGGGATATAGAGAGACCAAGCACAAAAGGAGGTTCTGAATCCTGGTCCTCTGATTCTGTAAGCAGCTGGGTTTTTTGGTTTGTTTTGCTTTTTCACTGTGCCATATTATATCCTCATGAGCACAAGATGGAGAAATATCATTTGTGGCATAATAAATGGGTCCTGGAACTCAAGGCAAGACAACATGGCCCTCACATATTGCCTATGTGATTCTTAGCAAGTCACCTAACATTTCTGTGCCCTATTTTTTTTTTGCATCTGTAAAATTAAGTAGGATATTTTAGTTTTCCAATCACATGTAAAGATAGTTTTCAACATTTATATGTGTAAGATTTTGAGTTCCAATTTTTTTTTCTCCCTCTCTGTCTTACCTCTCCCTTTCCCAGAACAACAAGCAATCTGACACATGTATACACGTACAATCATTGTAACATTTCCATATTAAGCATGCTGTGATACAAAAATCAGGACAAAAGGAGAAATCCACAAGAAAGAAAAAAAGAAACCAAAAAAAGTGAAAATGCTATACTTCAACCTACATTCAGTCCTCCTAGCTCTCTGTCTGAATGTGGATGGCATTTTCCATTCCAAATCTATTAAAATTGTCTTGCATCACTGTATTGTTGAGAAGAGCCAAGTCCATCATAGTTGATCATTACATAATATTGCTGTTAATGTATACAGTATGCTTTTGGTTCTGTTCACTTCACTGAGCATTCGTTCATGTTAGTCTTTCCAGGCTTTTCTGAAATCAGCCTGCTCATCATTTCATATAGAACAATAATAATATTATATTATAGTCATTGTTAATAACTTATTCGCCCATTCCCCAACTTATAGGCATCCACTTAATTTTCAGTTCCTTGCCACCACAAAAAGAGTTGCTACAAACATTTTTGCACATATGGGTGGGTCCCAAAGGAGAATTCAATTACTTCCAAAGTCTCTTCTAGCTCTAATATATGATCCTATATGCAAATTATCTGGGAGCTAATGTATCAACACGCAATCAGGAATCACATGAACACAACGCTCTTTCTAGAAATAAAGAAAAAAGGAAGTTGGAGAAATAATCATTATTCTTAACTGTGTTGTACCATTATAACAAAAATGAAAGTGTTACATAAGTTAATTTACACCTAGAGCTGTCCTAATCAAACTACCAGAATTATATTATAGAATACATGAATGTGACGAATCTGTTATTTTTACAAAAGTAATGTACTCTCTGGGTAGAAATTCCTTTAATCGATGTAGATCACCTCCTAGCTCTTTCCTAAAGAAACTATCAAAGTAAGAAGTGATTTGTCTGGCATTACGTGGCTATTGCCATAAGTTGAATATAAATCCAGTTCTTTCTGATTCCAAATCCATCATTATATTAGAGTTCCATTATTTGTGCCATTGCCTCTCTACAAAATAATAATAATAATAAATAATAATAATTGATTTGTGGAAACAAAGGGAGACATGTTTCTAGGAAAAGAAAGAGAAAGTCAATTATAAAGAAGATCTAGTATTATGAGCAATCATTTAAACTATTTGATATTGGTTTAAAAATAGAAAAGTAGAAATAGAAAAATAGAAAAAAATAGAAAAAGGGAAGGAGAAATACACAAATAATACCTAGAAGAATATCAAAACAGTTGTCAAGTATTTGGTAGATACTATAAACTCATGAGAGGACTATAACTTACACACACATACATATATACACACACATCACTATCACCACCAGCACACCATCACTATTACTATCACTACCAACAACAATTGAGAAGTTGGAATTAAAAAAGAAATGGGCAGAAAATAGATGTAGATCATTTTTACACCAGTTCCTACATTAGGCTCCAAATGTATATATTATCTAAACAAAAAAAGTCACCTAATAAAAAGAAAAATGTTAGAAAAGAGAAGGTACCTTTCACCACTCTGGATAGGAAGATAATTTCTAACCAATAAATGAAAGAATTGAACACAAAATAGACAAACTTTAAAAGCTTTTTGCACCACATAAATGCAGCAAGAATAAAAAGAGTGAGCAATGCCATTTTGGAGGTGGACCTATGCAGCAAACATCTATGAGGAAAATAACCTAGATATCTAGGGACTTGACTGAAATTTTTAAGATTAAGAGTCTTTCCCCAATACAAAAGTAATCAAAGGACATGAATAATTATCAAGAGAAAGAATACAAACTATCAAAAACATATGGAAAAATGGTCTGAATTACTAATAAAAGAAACATAAATCCAAAAAACTCTGAGGTTTCACCTCATATGGCACTGGAATCCAGTGTTGATGAAGCTATAAATTGCCATGAACATTCTGGGAAACATTTTAGAATTAACTGAGAAAATAACTAAAGTGTTCACATCCTTGTTTCATAAAATATAGATTACAATGTGGTCAATGACAGAAAGGGAAAATAATGGTGCCATATATACAAAGACATTCAAAGAAACCTTTTTGTTATAGGAAAAAGTAATTGTAAACAAAATACATTAATTAACATAAACCATTGATGCAGGAATGGCTGCGGGGATATGTGTTATATGAATAGAATGAAATACTGTTGTACAATTAGAAATAAAAAAAATATTAAGGACTTAGAAAACATGGAAAGTTCTATATTAACAGAAGATATCGATTCAAACTGTGGGTCTCCCATATTCTAGCTATGGGACCTCAGAAATTAGTTAACATTTTCCGACCTTGGTGCCTTCATCTGTGAAATGGTGTCTTCCTACCATAGAATTTTTAACATGCCTCCTACCTCTAAATCTATGGTCCTGTAATTCAGAAAGAAAATAGTAGAACCAAGAGGAGTAATAACCACAAAAATTAAAATATTATACATGACAACAATAAAAGATATGATTTATAAATAAGACCAATGTTAACTCCAAAAGACAGATCCTAAAACAGGATTCCCTTCTCTCACCAGAGAGGTGATGGATTATATGTGCAGAGTGGTACAGACAGAGGATGTCCCTAAAGTCTTTTGGGACACCCTGTAATGTCTGATAAATTACTCTGACAAAGTATTTTGCTCAACTGTGTTTTTTTTTTCCAAGTGTAGGTTCCCTGGGTAAAGTGTTTATTGAGAACTGACAGTGGTATAAATAGGGAAAACATCCATATAACCTTAATAATTAAAAAATTATGGAAAGGATGGGAAGGCAGAAAGCATTGTAATATGTGGTCAAATGCCATCATATTCTGATTAAGGAATTAATATTACTGTGATTAGTTAATGAATGATGCAGACCCCTTAGGGGAAGGGGTATTCATGGAATCCTTGAAAAAAATTGTACTACAGGGAGGGGGGGTAAAGCATGGGGTTGGGGGGGGATACTTGGAGGCAAAAAAAATCCATTTTGCCAAACACAAAAACATTAAGCGTGGGCATTCTAATGAGAATGTACACCATATGTTTCTGATTCATTTACATGTAATCCATCAAAATATTATTTTGTAAGAGATATTTAATGTCCAAGAAACCTGCCAAGCCTTGTTCTAAACATTTTTTTTCCCCTGAAGACCAGCTGTGTTTCAACAGTCATAAATGAACTTATCCTTGAAAACTGGAACTTGCTTCAAAGCAATGGAATCCCTGAGCCAGGGGTACATTTTGATTTTCCCAAGGTACCTTCCTCCAGTTAATGGATTGGTGTCTCTTTACTATACATCGAGGATCAAGAGGATGTTGGATGATGATGTGGGAAGAGACGGATTTCAAGCTTGGGGAATTAATCATGCCCTAGGTTTTGAAGACTATTCACTAGAGCCTTGTTATAATCGTGACCTTGATTACCTGAAATCATAGAATAGAGTTGGAAGGGATCTTAGAGATCATCTCATCAACCCCTTCTTTTTATATATAAGGAAACTGAGGACTCAGAGCAAGGGTGATGTCTCAAAGGCCTAACAGCCAGTTAAAGTATCAGCTGTGTGGCTGACATTAGACTTGGCTCAGGAAGACGGAGTTAGATCCTATATTGGCCACTGACTAGTTGGGGATCCTACATAAATCATCTTGTTTCCTCATCTGTGATAAGGATGGCACCTACCTCACATGGCTGATGGAAGGATGATGGAAATGAGCCACATAAAGCGCTTTGCAAATCTTACAGGTCTATATAAATGCTGGCGAAATATAAATCATCATCACCAAGATTATTATGAAAGGCAGAGATGGGATTCAGATTCAGTCTTACTGCTTTCTGGTCCAATCTTTAGAATCTAAAAGTTCTGTGTATAAAGCCAACAATAGCAGACTTGGAAGGACTTTCAGAAACCATCTCAAATTCCAATGTGGCCTTGGTTGGGAATCCACTGGACAAGCTTCCCAATGTTTTTTGCCTAAAGACTTCTTTTGAGAGAGAAAATATTGGGTTCAAATCCCAGCCTTTCCATTACTCAACAATGTGAATTCAAATAAATCATTACATGAAGATTTCCCTTTACTCCAATTACTAATTAGGGCTAGTTTTTACTTTTTGTATATATTCTAGATAGTAGAGGCTTCAAGCAAAGACTGGATGGCAATTTCTCAAAATATTTGAAAAGGGGGTCATGATTTGGGTAGTAATTGTCAAAGGTGGAGAGGCTGAGGGACAGAGTTTGCTCAGGACACGTGAATTGTGCCATTTGGAAGAGTCCATGAAGTGATCCGCGCTTTAATTGCCAATGCAGCCAATACACATGTTGCTATGTGATCTTAAGCAGTATTTGTTTAGTTCATGTTTTGTTCCAGGTACATCCTTTGCAAAGATGAAATGTAAACTAACTCAGAAAAAACATGCTGTCTTTAAGGAGATTCTGCTGCTTCTAAAGTATTATTTTCTTTTTTAAAAAACCATTTTTGGTGAGGCAATTGGTGTAAAGTGACTTGCCTAGGACCACACAACTAGTAAGTGTTAAATTTCTGAGATCATATTTGAACTCGGATCCTCCTGACTTCAGGGCTGGTTCTCTATCTATTGTGGCATTTATCTGCCTAGCTGTCCCAGTATTATTTTCTTTGTTTATTTTTCCCCACTCCAAATCCAGAACACTGCCCTCAAGCTATCTTTGAGTCATGTCCCCCATCTGTATCTCTCCCCCCTCTCTAATTTCCATCTCTACTTCTGGGAATAGTAAGTAAATTAGTATTAGTTACCAATATGGATAGTATGGGTCATCAATTGACCTATTTCTCCACTTACCATCCCCAAGGTTCTTTGGATTAAAGAGACTCCTTTCTGATCACAACCCTCTATTTTTTTTTGTCTTCCCTCATAGATGTTTGAGAATGAAAATTGTCTTTTTCTATTTGTATCTCCAGCATTTAGCAAAGTACTTGACAGAGATCAATCCCTCAATAAATATATTTTTTTGTTGTTATTGTTTTAATTTATTCATCCTCTCCATTTGCTTTCAGCTACCCCCCATCTATCCAGACTATAAAATATGCAGAGACCCTTTAGACTTCTTTAGCTATTTTGCCCCCCTCCCCCACAAGTCCTATCACTAGTCAGCAATTGGAGAGCAACTCTGATGGCAGATTTCTCACCAAACTCTTTCCAGGTCTATTTCAGGAGGGTCAACCAGTTAAATAAGACCTGGTGAATAAAAGTCAGCAAAAACAGAAAAGCCTTCCAATTGAGGACCAAAGGAGGGAGAGAAGAAAAGTAAACAGCATACTGTAGAGAAAAAGAAAAATGAAATGTGAACTAAGCATGGCTCCTTCTCCCACCCCCACTCCTGGGGCTCTTGGGATATGGTTTGCTTAAAAAAGGTTTTACTCCCTCTAAAAAAATGCCCTCAAGCAGGAAGGAGGCCAGCATTTACAATTGAACCCTAAAACAGCCTCTCTGGAGTTTTCACAAAATTAGAATCTTGGAATTGGATGAGACCCCAGAGGACATTTCATCAAACCCCTAGCAGAAAGCAAGAATTCCCTTTGCCTTATTCTTGGCAACCCTTTCACCTGCAGATCTCTCCTAGAAGGAAATTCCCTGCCTCCTCAAATGCTAGTAGCCTGGTTTTCTCTCATTCTCTAAATCCCCTGAGTCCAAGGGATTATTTGGAGAGTGGGAGCAAGTCCTTTTTACTCCATTTGTCAACAATGTTGGACTGCCAGTTAGGGATCTCGGTGCCCCAGGGCTGGAAGTTAGACAGAGAAAAATAACTAAGCCTTTGGACCCCTAGGCCTAACTATAATCAACAAAGCTTTTTAAATGTCAGGGAACATTTCCTTTTTTTTTTTTTTTTTAAATCAAAATGAGAAAAGCTATTGGCTTTATTTATTTTTTTTGAGCTACCAAACTCTTCATCTTCTTTATTTTTTTTAATTAAATAACTTTTTATTGACAGAACCTATGCCAGGGTAATTTTTTACAACATTATCCCTTGCACTCACTTCTGTTCCGATTTTTCCCCTCCCTCCCTCCACCCTCTCCCCAAAGATGGCAAGCAGTCCTATACATGTTAAATAGATTACAGTAGATCTTGGATACAATATATGTGTGCAGAACCAAACAGTTTTCTTGTTGCTCAGGGAGAATTGGATTTAAAAGGTATAAATAACCTGGGAAGAAGAACAAAAATGCAAGCAGTTTACATTCATTTCCCAGTGTTCTTTCTTTGGGTGTAGCTGCTTCTGTCCATCCTTGATCAATTGAAACTAAGTTAGATCTTGTCTTTGTTGAAGAAATCCACTTCCATCAGAATACATCCTCATACAGTATCGCTGTTGAGGTATATAATGATTTCCTGGTTCTGCTCATTTCGCTGAGCATCAGTTCATGTAAGTCTCGCCAATCCTCTCTATATTCGTCCTGCTGGTCATTTCTTACAGAACAATAATATTTCATTCATTCATTCATTCATTCATTCAAAAACACAATTTACTCAACCATTCTCCAATTGATGGGCATCCATTCATTTTCCAGCTTCTGGCCATTACAATCAGGGCTGTATTGGCTTTTTTTAGAGATAGATTTGCACTTGTGACTTCATTAGTATAGGGCTTCCTTGATGAGGAGGCTCCCTTTCCCAATCAGTAAACAAGTAGTTATTAAGTATCTACTATGTGCCAGATATTGTGCAAAGTAAAACAAAAGGAGTCCTTAACCTTTAAGAAGTTCACATTCTAATAGAAGAGGCAGCATGTAAATAACTGGAGACAGTATATATGTGCCTACATGAGTGTGTGTTTGTGTGTGTGTGTGTGTGTGTGTGTGTGTGTGTGTGTGTGCAGAGCATTTTCTCTGTAATTTATAGGCTTAATGACTTCTCTAAAACAGTGAGACTTTTCCTACCTGTGTGATCCTGGGGAAATCACTTAACAATGTTTGCCTCAGTTTCCTCATCTGTAAAAAGAATTGGAAAAGGAAATGGTGAACCACTTCATATCTCTTCCAAGAAAACTCCAAATGGGCATGACAAAGAACATGATTGAAATGACTGAACAATAAAAAAATCACTAATGATATGGTTTGAGGACCAAAGTGATGTGGATAATATAGAGACGCAGGAACCAAAAGTTGAGGTTTGGTCACATGAAGAATTCACAATAGCCATTCTCTCTGGCAAAAGGTAGATTTGTTAGGGAAATAGGTTACAGACAAATTGAAGGGATACAGTAGACACTGGGAATGGTAGATATGAAAAAGAGTGGAAGAGCATATGAAAGACAAGTTCCTCAGTGGAACTTACAATGACCCAGTAGAAAGGGAGCCCCGCCTTAGCCGACAGGCTAAATCCTGAAAGGGACTTAGCCCCCTGAGAGTTAGTCAGCTGTAAGAAATGAGGTTGGGAAGCAGAGGGGAGTTAGGGGAGATACCACATGGCATGAAGGAAGGGGAAGGGGAAAGACACCACAAGGCAGAGTGCCATGGTGGACTGACCCAAAGGAAGAAAGCAGCCATAGGATGGTCCATAAGTAGATTTTATAGAGAAAATTTAGCCTTGGGGCCCAGGATTCCCAACAGGGCACAGCAAAGTAAGATTTCTTGAAACCTCTATAGAGGATAGGACCATGGAGCTTAACTGATCTCTTTCAGAGCCTTCTTCCTGCTCACCTCAGGAATCAGTCCTTGGGCCAAAACCCCTTTCAGGACTTCATCAGCTGAGAGATTGTGTCTGGCATTGGAGGCCAGACTTGAACGCTAGTTTCAAGGCCTTGTCACTCTCCACTAGACACACCCACCTCTGCAGTTCTTTCTTAAATAACTTTAATAAAAATTTTAATAAAATAACTTTATTTCAAGAGAGCACAGTGGATTCACCTTGTTTCCTACCATTCTTTGGAGGAAACATACGAGTACAAACCCAGAAATCGGGGCTCTATGCAGAAGCCTGTTCAGGGTTTAAAATGGGGGAAGTGAAGGGTTAAGCAGAGAAAGTTGTCTATAATAGTGGAAATGGTCACAAGTCCTATCTAGAAGTACCAGATATGCTACTTCTCTTAGGGTATACTACATGCTACCTGTTCAGAAGGAATCATAATTCTGGAAAAAAGCTCAGAAATTTGGCCAAGAAGCATGACATTGTAATGATGAAGGATTTCAGCTACTCAAACATGTACATTCTCTGCCAGTGTAGAAAAGCTGGCCAATGTGTGATTTACCTTAATGGTTACTTCACCTTTTAAAAGATGTGAGAATGAATGAGGGCAATTTCTAGTCTGGAGAACCAAGAAAAAATGGTGGCGGGGCCACCTCTTCACATATACTCTCTTCACAACCCCATTTGGGGTTTTCTTGGCAGAGAACTGGAGTGGTTGTCTATTTCCTTTTCTAGCCTTTTTAGAAATGAGGAAATTGAGGCAAATAGTTAAATGGATCACAACAATAATCTTATGAGAGAAACAGCTACTTTGCTATAGAGATTAAGATTAATCTAAAAAGGAAAGTATAATACTGTGGAAGGCAGATTTCAAAAGGCTCAGAGAAAGTATAGAGTCCTGCAGATTAAGAATCTACAAATGAAGTCAGTATAAAGGGAATGGGAAGCTTCTCAGAACAAAATTTGAAAGACACGTGCAAATATGATTTGAGGGAAAAGGAGCTGGTGAGAGACCAATGCACTGAGAAATCATTGATCAAGTGAGATTCGAGATTCTAAAAAAAAAAACTTGAATTAAAGACCAATAACAGAATGAATACCCCAGCCTGGAGCTGTTCTCTAAGAATAGGGTTATCAAGGCTGAAGCTTGAGGAAGACTGAGGCTGGAGAGGAAAACTAAAGGGGGAAAGGGAGGAATGGGCTGAGGAAAATGGAGAATAATAGAATGAGAAAGCTGAATGCTGCACTACTCATGACTCATTTGAATCTAAAGTCTTTCATGACCTTCTTTTTCCACTATTAGTACATAATCTACCTCTTTACACTCTCCAAGGTCCAGCCAAACTGCCTTCTTACTGCTGGTCCTCACATGCAATGTTCCACTTGCCCCTGCCTTTATGCAACCTGCCCTCCCCAGACCTGGAATGAAATCTATTCTCTGTCTCTTTGAAGCCCTGGTTTCCATTTAAAGTTTAGCTCAAGTTCTATTCCTGAATGAGGCTTTTCCTGAAGCTCCAGGTCCTTGGGTCTCTTGTCTCTCTCTCTCCCCAACAACAACAAATGCTTTGATTGTGTATATTTTAAATAAATACTAATAATAGCTACCATTTAAAAAGCACTTACTTTGTGCTAGGCACTGTGCTTAGCACTTTATACAATTTTGGGAGGTTCTTGCTATTATTTACTCCCATCTTATAGATAACATTGTGTGTGTGTGTGTGTGTGTGTGTGTGTGTGTGTGTGTGTTTTCTCCCCTAATAGAATGTAAGCCCTTCTAGAACAAGAATGACCTCATTTTTTTTTATATCCTTAGCAACTAGCAAAGTGCCCACCACTCAGACAGACAGACAATAAACATTTATTAAGTCCCTACTGTGCTCCAAGAACTATGCTAAAAAACTAAGTGCTTAATAAATGGATTAACTAATTAAACTTTCTCTTCCAAAGAGAATGGTATTTGGATGACAATGGATAGAACACAAATCATCAACAAGTATCATGTTCCATCATTTACTTCCTATCTATTCCATTCCCTATCTAGTTCACTTTAATTTACTGCTTTTGCTAATGGGGAGCACCACATATGGGAGCTCTTGCCATGTCATTTTGAAGAGGGGACCCTGGGAAAAAAATCTCCTTCAACTTTGCCTTAGAGAGGAACCCCACTCCAAGGGACAGTTTCATCTTTGTTATTTAGGTGGGGTCGACTCAGTCCTGAAATTCAGTGAACTCAATGAGCCTCATTGAAGCAGAATTGAAGATTTTTTTCTTTAAGAATTTTTAGAGTTTCGGGGTCCCCTCTTCAGTTTCTCCACAGGAGCCACTTTTTTGTGATTCCAAATTTGAGTGGGGCCATTTTGTAAATCTTAAAGCTTTCTATAGCTATTGGTTATTGATACTATTCTGTTATAGAGGATTAGCCTCAGAGCCCAAAAGATTTGGTCCATATTCTGATTTAGACACAAACTAGCTCTGAGACTTGGAGTCACTTAACTTCTCCTTGACTCAGTTACCTATAAAATGGGGAAGGAGTAATCTTAATAGTTTCTGCAATTCCTGCCAGCTTTAAATCTTTGACCCTATAAAGCATCAGAGAGAGATTTGAATCCGAGTCTGAGTGACCCCACATTTACTCCATTCACCCCTCTGTCTTTATATGGACTCTCTGCTACTCCATTTTCCTCTGATTTATTCATAACATCCAATCTTCTCTACGAAGTAGATAGCCTCTTTGGAGGATGGGAGGAGGTATTGACCCCTCTTCATTTCGGGCCTTTGCTGATTACATGTGTCCCCCCAATTGCCACGGCCAGCTTGATCACTGGTGCCCCCGATGTCTTGTGAGTTTCCACCAGACGGAAGTAATATAGAATTATGTAAATCAACTCAACTTGAAGTCAAGAATCATGGGCCAGTCAATAATGTTTATGCATCCAGAAAGGGCAGATCCTCCTGGAAGAAATAAAGCAGCGAGCCCGGCTGTAAGCAAACATTTCCAAACAGGCAAAGGCCCGGTCCCTGCAGCACATTGTATTATCATATTTCCACATAATTAGTTTGTTTTCCACTTGAAATCCGAAAACGATTCGACATCGGGTGTTGCGCCTCAGGACGGTGCATCCGCTGGAAATTCTCCTGCGAAGGTTCATATGTTGAATAATTAGAAAGAATTAATCTGTTGAAATTAAAGTTTGGGATATTATGGAACTCATGAATAGTGTATGGGCCAATCAAGGAAATGAAAGGCAAACCTGCATTTCGGGCGGGCAGACAATAGCAGATGACTGCGGGCAATCTGTTTTTTAATCAGTGTCTCACCAGCCAGGGGGATGAATATGGTGATGGGCTGGGGAGAAATATTGTCAAACTTCAGCAGAAATAATGAGGACCTGTCCCCAACTCGGCACCCATCTTCCTTCCGTACCAGATGGATCTTTGGGGTGATGGGAAGGGAGCTGCCATGATGACCCTCCCTGAAGATGCCCCTGGGTTCTGGGCCTACCAGTCTGGGATGGTCTGAAGGTCAAGGATGAAACCTGAAGGAAAACCCTTAAACCCTTCCTATAATTCATGAGTTTTACCTTTTCTCTCCAAATCTTGAGTGTTACAAGGGGACAAGGGGGCAGTCTGGCCACCTGTATGGCACTGGATTGGAATCCAAGAGTCTTGGATTCCAGTATTTCTATTAATTGGGCAACCTTTTACTTTCACCCTCTTCGGGTCTTATTTTCTTCATATAAAAATGATCAGGCTGGACCAAAATTCTCCTAAGGCCCCTTTCACGTTGTAAACCTATGAGCCCATGTTCAACTTAAGCCCCTTCTTAATCAGAAGCTGCTTACCTCTCATTTAAAATAAAGCATTTGAGACCAAATGAGGGGTTCTCAGGTTTTTTGTTTTTCATGGATTCTTAGATTACCCTCTCAGAATAATATTAAATATATAAAATAGAATATGGAGGATTACAAATAAAGATGTATAATTTTCCCCCACCCAAATAAAGCATTTGAGACTAGGTGAGGGGTTCTCAGGCTTTTTGTGTTCCATGGATTCTCCAATATTCTCTCAGAATAATGTTGTTAAATGCATAAAAAAATATGGAGGATTACAAATAAAGATGTATAATTTCCCCCACCCAAATAAAGCATTTGAGACCATGTGAGGGACCCTCAGGCTTTTTGTTTCCTGGATTCTTAGATCTTCTCTTAAAATAATGTTATTAAATGCATAAAATAGAATATATAGGATTACAAATAAAGATGTATGATCTTTTCCCCATCCAAGCTCATGGACCCTTTGGAATCATTCCTGTCTGTGAACTTCTGGTTCAGTACTCCTTAAAGATGCAAACATCTCCAGAGTCTTCTCTAAGTAATCAGTGATATGAACTTATTTTATGAGATGTTGTCTGCTTTCCTGGAGCCTCAGTTTACTCATCTGTCCAATGAGAAGGCTGACCCTAACATGTCTCCCAAATTTTAAATCTATAGTCCTATTATATTCTGATGTCTGACCCTGCTCTGAGGTTTGGTTCCTGGATCTTCAAAATAATTTAATGATCTCTAAGGTTCCTTCTAAGTTCCAAATTAATACTGCTGGGATAGGTTGTCTCTCAGGGCCTCAGTTTCTTCCTCTGTAAAATGTAAAATTCGGACAATCTCCAAGGCTGCATTAGCTCTAAGATCTTACACTCTAAGGGAAGAGCTGAATGGGATCTGGGGCTAGTGGCTTTAATTATTACAGGCCTGGAAAAAGAGACAACAGCAGGAGGGCACAGCAGGGGATCCCTGTTGGCAGTGAAGGGTGGGGAGAGTTTTCCTGGATGATAGGGGTTTAATTTTCCAGGGCTACAACAGACTTAAAGGATATTTGTTTACGACTTGCTTAAAGTAGGACAATATGGTGACCAGAGATGCAGAAATGGTAAGAATATATAAGCTCTTGGAAAACACAACGGCAGAGAAAGAAAGTAATTTAGAGGCATAAATTATAGGAAGGACACTAGTTGTGTTAAAGGATGCATATTTTTCTTGTTCCCTTTCCCCCATATTAAAAATAATAATAACTTCTGTTGCTCTCCTGGGAGAGAGTGGTTCTTAAAGCAACTCCCTTTGGTCTCTCTGTCATCTGTGAGGACTTGGAGACTGCTTCCAAATCGAATTGAAAAATGGACATTATGGCAGGCTTGCAGCTTCAATCTTGAAAATGAAGAAATGGATCCTGTCCAGTCCTTTGGCCCTCGACCAGTCTTTAAAATCCAGCTGAACAATGAACAAGGGAATGGGATTCACAGCCAGCTGGTGTCAGAGCTGGGCAGGGAGAGTGTCAAAATATTAGTGACTTTTTCACATTTGTCAAAAAGCGTAGCCAATCTGGGAAGCCTCCCCGGCCAGCTTGCAAATGTGGCTCTTGCACCGATTTTTTTTTTCACCCGTCTCTCTTTTTGACATCTCGCCTCCTCCTCTCCGAATGTCAGCACCCCCCTTGACACCCCCTTTCACCGCCAACAAGGACAGAATAAAATATCTTTTACTTAGAAGATGAAAATCCTCTATTGATTTATCATAAAAACATCAGTTGCTAATTTATTGCGTTTGAGCTCCAGACCTCGCTGGAAAAAAAGAGGGGCATCGGCATTTCCATGCTGAGCCCTTCACTTTTTGAGCTTTACAACTCATCCATTTAGCCAGTCATTCCCAAAACCTGGCATGCAAGGTCTCAGTGGGAGAATAAATATATTTATACAAAATGTTTAAGAAAGCCTGCCCACATTGGAGTTAGAAGAATAAGCATATGTTAGTGCTGTCTGGCACTCTTTTCAGTTCTCGTATCTCTCCAAAAAAAAAATCCCACACCCAACATTTTTATTTTATTTTTAAATGAAATATTGCTGGCAGTCAACATACAATATGGGCTGGATGCTTTTTTTGCTATTTGGGAGGGAAAACTCTACAGGAGAAAGCAGGGAGCTTTTTTTTTCTGGTAGAAGGAAAACAGATATTGGTAATATGTGTGAGGATGAGGGACCACTCTCATAATCACATGATTTCAGAGGCTGAAAGCATCTCACAGATCACCTACTCTAATCCTTCCTGGAAAAAAAAAACCTAGGAATAGAGATTCAGAGTTGGAAAATCAGTCAGTCATCAAGCATTTATTAAGCATTTACTGTGTGCCAGGACTGGAGGATACAAAGAAAACTAAAAAGTCCATTTCTGTTTTCAAAGGAATTCACATTCGAATGGCAGAGACAGCAAGCCAACAAGTTTGTACACTCAGGATGTATGAGGTTAAATGAGAACAAAGTGCTGGAGAGCAACCATGAGGGTCACACTACCTACCTTGTGTAACTCTTATAGGAAAGCTCCTTTGTGATCATGAAAGTTCTCCGGGAATTCTCATTACTTTTGGTGCTGTTTCCCTTTCTGTCTTACTCTTCTCATTTACTTCCAGTGGTTTTTAGATTAAAATGGTGCAAGGGAGAGTGATTATTCTTATATTATTCTCTTTTGTTTAATGTGCTGTGGACCATGGAATAGATAGATAAAAACTACCTGGAGTGATTAGATAAAAGTACTAGCCTTCCAGTAAAAAAAAAGAAAAGGCCTTCCACAGCCAACCGCTTCCTCCCTTTCTGGACTCCTTACACCTTCGTCACGACCATATACTTTGTAAAAAGATAGTCGGCCTCCATCTCCAGACTCCAGACATTTTCACTTGGCTTTCATGCCTAGAATGCCTTCCCCTTACTTTTTCTCCTCATCTTACTTCATATCTCTGTTAAAATCCCACCTGCTACAAAAAGCCTTTTTCCAATATGCCTTAGCTTAATATCATCTCTCTATGATTTGCTCTAATTAATTCTGTTATTATATACTTCAACAACAATATTATATGATGATCATTTCTGATGGACCTGGCCATCTTCAGCAATGAGATGAACCAAATCAGTTCCAATGGAGCAGGAATGAACTGAACCAGCTACACCCAGCAAAAGAACTCTGGGAGATGACTAAAAACCATTACATTGAATTCCCAATCCCTCTATTTTTGCCCACCTGCATTTTGGATTTCCTTCACAGGCTAATTGTACAATATTTCAGAGTCTGATTCTTTTTGTACAGCCATAACCAAAATAAGGTTTGGCCATGTATACTTATTGTGTATTTAATTTATACTTTAATATATTTAACTTGTATTGGTCATCCTGCCATCTGGGGGAGGAGGTGGGGGAAAGGAGGGGAAAAATTGGAACAAAAGGTTTGCCAATTGTCAATGCTGTAAAATTACCCATGCATATAACTTGTAAATAAAAAGCTATTAAAATTTTTTTAAATAATTTATTCTGTTAACATCTTGTTTGTATATTGTTGCTTAGGTCTTGTGTCCCCCATTAGAATATGAGCTCCTTAAGAGCAGAAACTGGCTTTTCCTTTTCTTGCAACCTCAGTGCTCAGCACTGTGCCTATGGTATTAAATGCCTTCATCTGTGATGTATTGATCCTCTTCAAACACAAAGGAAAAATAATAACAAAAATAAATGGTAGATATTTGATAAAGGCTTTTTTATTGACTTGAAATAAGCAAATAGACACTATTAGGGGTATGTGTTCATAAGATCAATTTAAATGCAGTCTCAGACACTGACTAGTTGTATGACTTTGAAAAACCACTTAATCCCTATCTACCTCACTTCCCCCATCTGTAAAATGGAAATACTCTGGAGAAGGAAATGACAAACCACTCTAGAATATTTGCCAAAAAAATCCCATAGACAAAAAAGTCCATGGGTCAAGTAGAGTCAGACATAACTGAATGACTGAAGAACAGTAACAGCATTGATCTAAAAAAGTTCTTTAAAATTGTTAACATTGTACCATATCTCCTAGGCACTGATTTCCAAAACAGGAAGATCCTAAAGACTCACTCCTCTAAATCCCTATGAGGTTATTTCTAATTCAGATAGATAATAAATAGATGGATATACATAATATATATATATATATATATTACATTTATCCACATATCCACACACATATATACATATATATGTGTCTATGAATGTGTGTATGATTGTATATAAACACATATGTGTATATAAATATCATATATATATATATATTTCAAGAGTCATTTTCACATTGTCTCTCCCCACTTCCATTAGATTGTCAGCTCCCTGAGGGCAAGATATTGATTTCACTTGTCTTTGTATCCCCAGCACTTAGTACACAGCAGGTACTTCACAAGTGCTTGCAGAATTATCTCATTTGGGGTTAAGACGTTAGATCTCCAAGGAATCTGTTAAAACCCAAATATATCACAAGGAATAACCCTTGTTATTCAATATACACAATTCACAACTCTTAACAAAATGTTGAGAGAATAGCATTCTAGCAAGACTTCAGTTTGGGTGGAAAGGGAAAATTTTCAGGGTTAGGACCTTAGAGTAGTCTTGGCGACCTCAGAAGGATCAACATGGCAGTGGGAGTTTCCAAACAGAGGGCACCATGAAGTCCCTGGGATCCTGAGGGACAAGATACCCACAGAGGGAAAGAGGAATAGACAGGAGAGGTAGGAAGCAATAAAGTCAGACTTCTCCATTGAGCTCCCCTCAGTCCCAGGACAAACATAAATTATCCAACATTCTATAGACATTTATGAAGTATCCACTGAATGGAAGACTGGTTTTACCTCCATCCTTCCTGACTCCGAGTCCATAACTTCACCTCTCTCTCATACAAACTCTATTTCTGCCCAATTGGCCTGTCAGGTGTTGTCCCTCTGAGGAATCCCATCTCCTTCCTCTGTGCCTTTTTATAGAATTCTCATTCTCCCTTCTATTAACATCTCTGCCCTCTTTCAAATGCACAGTTTATCTGCTACCTCCTCCATGCAGCCTTCAGTAGTCTCCCCATTTGTTAGCCCTCTTTATCTCCCCCTTTTTACTTTGAACCACAATATCTCTCTATTAGACCGCACATTTGTTTTATTCCCTTAACAGTGGGATGCCCTTTGCTTTCTTTGTTACCAGCAACCAACACAGTGCTGGGCACATAGAAGGCTTATTATATGGTTGCTATTGGATTGTAAGGAGCAAAACAGTTCCTTGCCTTCCCCAGAATAACCAGCAAGGTGACCCTTCCCCATTCAGCCAGCCAAGATCCTCCAGTCCCTAGCCAAGTGGACAGGGCTTTGAGGCCAGAGAGATTCATTGGGTTTGGCCTTCAAGCTGGAGTGCTCACTCTGCAGTTTTTAAATGTAAATCCAATCAGGGTTCACTCACAAAGTAATTTTGCTTTTTCTTTCTTTCATTTTTTTTAATTGATCAGGATGCAATTCAAAGGCCTAATGACCACAGTCTGTTAGGTTAAAATGCTCAATTGGAATTTAAAACAATTACCTGCCCTTGAAGGAACTCTTTAATTTATGGAGCAAAGAGATCATTTTAGAGTTTGGTTAGTTAACATTTAATGAGAGCCAATGTGAATGGAAAACAGTATGGCTGCGTCAAAAGAGGCCCCAGGTTTGGTTTCTAGCTCTGCTGCTGACAAGAGACATATTTGGGGAAATCAATTCACCTCAGCTTCTCCTCTGTAAAATGAGGTATCCAGGAGGTGCTTAATTGAGAGTGCTGAACCAGATTAGAAGTTCTTAACCTGGGGGCTCTGTCCCCCAAAGCATCTATGGGCTTATTTCAGGGAGTTCCTGAACCCCTCAGAGAAAATCCAACCATCTTTTTGCTAAACTTTCATCCCTTTTTTATCCCGTGTGTTTGATTTGTTTGATATGCATTTAAAGTCATTCTTCTGAGAAGGGGTTCCCAGGACTTCTCCAGACTGTCCAGGGGTCTGTGACACAAAAAAGGATTAAAAATCCTTAGCCTGAAGTATCTTTAAGGTCTCCCTAACACTGAGTCTAAGATTGTGGGAAAAGGAAAAGAAAGGGATCGCCTGTGAGCATCCTGGGACTGCAGACCCTGCATCCCAGCCCTCTCATTCTAAAGATGGATAAACTGAGACTCCTTGAGGATAAATAACTTTGTCACAGTTCAAACCCAGATCTTCATGATCCAGGTCCAGCCCTTTGTCCACTGAATCCCAGCAGCTCCTTTCCACTCTGGAGATTCTGCATTTGCCTCATGTGAGGGCCTTGCTAATACCCCAAAGTCAGGCTACTGAGCCAACCTTGAGTTCTGATCATTGGGGCTTAGTGTGTCCACTGGGAAAACACCCCACACTGAAGATTTCAAATAAATATAGAAACATTTTAATTAAATAGGAGACAGGAAGAGACAGAGAGAGACACAGATAGAGAGACAGAAAGACATAGGATGGAGGGGAGAAAGAGAGGGAGGGAAGGAGGAAGAGAAGGAAAGAGAAGGAGGAAAAGAGAGAGAGGCATTTCTCATTTCTTCTTACATTTATGAATTTAATGAGAGATCTTGTTGCATACTCCCCCCATCAAAATGCACATATATACATACACACATACACTTTTATAGTTAGGTATTTAAGTAAATATGTTTTTGTATGTGTGTATAGATATACACACATGTTGTTATATGTACACACATAGAGTTGTGTGTATATATGTGCTTATGTGAATATATATACAGATATGTGTGTATGTGTGTATATAGCTATAGATATCCATAAGCAGATGATAGATAGATATAGATATAAATATAGATAATAGATAGATAGAGATAATGAATAGATAAATAGATAATAGATGGATGGATAGATAGATAGGTAGATAGAGATAATAGATGGATGGATAGATAGACATAAAACCATGTGGAATAACCTCCACCTATGTTGATATGCTTGCCACTTTAATGACAACTTAGTCTGGTTCTCTCTTTGTCACTTCAGTCTAGTCTAATATTCAAAGTCTCAGGGGCATAGAGACAGATGCAAAAACAAAAGTGCTTTTTCTGCTTCTCAGATAAATGGAGAAAAAGTCCAAAGAAACCAAGGAAAAATAAAAGTTTAAAAATAAGGCGTTCTTTTCTCCAGAAACAAGGTGCTCTTTTCCGTGGGACACTTTGTGGTGCTTTGAGACATCAGTCTTTAAACAGTCCTGGAGCAGATGTCCCCCAGGGAGCAATGGGAACATCCTGAGAAAGACAGCAGCTCCGTGCCTTAATTAAAGTCACTTCCTGAGGTGTTGCTGAATTAAAGTCAAGGACAAGTATGTGAGTTACTTTTCTTTTCATGCTGAAGATAATATTGATAGGAAAAAATAGAACATTCATCAAACACATTTACAAAGCACTTTCACAGGCATTATCTCTTGATTATCATAACAGCTCTTTGACATAGGTACCTCCATTTTACACATGGGGAAACTGAGGCTTAGAGTGAAGTGCCTTGTCCAGGATCACATTATCAAGCACCTGCATCAGGATTCAAAGCCAATGTCTTTGTCAAAACTCTCTTCACTTCCTCTGCCTCTAGGAAGGGAAATTTAGCTTTTTTCACTGAAGTATAAATCTCGGAGGCAGAAAGGAGTGATGGCTTTCCTTGCCTTGGCAAGGCTGACTGAGCTGCCCTCAGTGGCAGCAGGGTAATCACCCTTTTCCCAAACCAATGGATACTCCAGTCCATCCTAAAGGGAAGTGAATGGGGGACAATACCCCCACTGAATTTGACCTTGTTCCTGCTGTGGATGGCTCTCCCTGAGCGGGCCCACCATCTCCCATCCCATCAAGGCCTCCCAAAAAGGTTTGGGGCTAAACGTCTTCCCTTTCGCCTTGGCTTTGCCTCTCTTGTTGGATGGGTGCCCCGTGCCCGCTGACCTTCACTCTCTGCAATCAGAATGATCAGATGTGATCACCAGGAAAACGTGATGAGGAGTCGAGCTCATCCGTCCAGAAATGTCAAATTTGCATACATTCCAAGTGACCCCCCAGTCTTTCCCTCAAAGGGAAGGAAGGCTCAGGCTCTCCTGACAGTTGCAGCGGCAGAGGGGCGACTCCCTTGGCAACACTGACTTTCCTCCTGTCACAGGCTTTTCCTCCAGACTTATTGGAAAGCATCAGTGATGGACGTCTCCCTCTGCACTTAGCCCCAGGCCTAATGAGATTTGACAAATGGTGCTGGTTTTGATGGGGTCACTAACTACAAGAGCTTCTGGGGAATAAGTAGTGTCTGGAAGCCGGAGCCCAGTGAAATATTTAAATAGTTCCCTTTGGACTCAACCTTCCAGGAGTCTAGGGTTTCAACACTCAAACAACTGGGTACAGACCCAATATGGAATTGCTGACCTGTTCCACTCCCACCAACTCTATTATAGGACAGTCTTGTATAACCGGACCATCCAGATTTCTTGGGTTCAAATTCACTCCAGTTGTTTACTAATTGTGCCAATGGGCAAGTCAAAAATCGCCCATAGCCACCGTTTCCTCATCTACAAAATGAGGTAAAATGAGGTAAAACAAGGTTGTTCTGAGGATCAAATGCTAATTGCAAAGTAAATATCAGGCTTATTGCAAGACTTGCAGTCAGTCATCCAGCGAACAAGTGTGTGTTACCTACTGCATCCAAGATACAGTGCTAAAGATTGGGAAGGAAGGAAGGAAGGACTGTAGAAGGAAAGAAGGAAGGAAGAACTGTAGAAGGAAGGAAGGAAGGGAGCGAGGGAAGGAGGGAGAGAGAGAAGGAGGGAGAGAGAGAAGGAGGGAGGGAGAGAGGGAGGGAGGGAAGGGAAAGAGGGAGGAAGAAAAATGAAGGAGGGAAGGAAGGAAGGACGAAAGAAAAAGAAAGAAAGGAAAAAAGGAAGGATGAATCATACCGAACAAACACATTTGATATAATAATAATAATTATTAATAATAATAATAATACAAAGCCATAACTAGGCCTGGGCAATTTGAACTTTGTACCAGGACACTGCATAAAATTAGGAATGGAATGGGTAATGAATCCTCCTTACAGTTTTCTAAATTTACAAAGGGTTTGCTTTGCTTTTTTTTTTTTTAATCTCCTATTTATTAAAGTTATTTGACTGGAAGACATTGGACTTAGAATCAGAAAAATTGGGTTCTCCTTCCCTAGAGTTCTGATAATTACCAAATATTATTGCTTGAAAAAACAAATGTTATCAAATTTGATTCTCACAACAACCCTGTAAGAAAGATGCCTTTGTTACCCACTTTTTAGATAAGGAATCTGAGGCAGAGAGAGATTGAATGACTTGCCAAAAGTCCTAAAGCTAAAGGGTCTGAGGCAAGTTTTGATCTCAGGACTTCCTGACTCCAAATATAGAAAGTATGTTCCATGAGATCAAGATCTTCTCAGCTTTTGTTATGTTTCCCTGGTGTCAATCAATCCATCAATATACATTCATTAAGCACCTACTATGTACTAGACACTGTGTTTTTGCTTGGAACATAGTAGGTGCTTGATAAATAAGGATTGGATCAAATTATTCTCACCACATTAAACAAACAACAGTTTGTTGTTTATTTGTTTTCTGGAAATAGGTCATTTCTCTGGTGCTTCACAGCCTGTGAAAACCCCGTCCACATAACAAGGGGAAGAGGGGCTTGAAGCAGCTTCCTCTGAGCATCATGCACCAGAGTCAGTTCTTCGGAGGTGAGCCAGTCTGGGATGAGGTTCACATGTGGCAAATCCTCCTTTCAGAGGGACCCCCCAGGGCACTGGATTTGGAGGGGTTTATTTTCTGGATGTTCTTTGACATATGAGAAGTATCCCAAGGACTTGCTCTGGACTTGAGATGAGAAAGGAGAAACAAACTGTAGACTAATCGGAAATCAAAGGGAGGTTGGACAGGACGCAAGAATCCCAAAGCAAATCTTTGGGCCGCAAAACCATGGACTGGTCGGGACTCCACATCTCAGTCCAAAATTCTTGCTCCTAGTCTCAGAAATGTCCTCCCCCTTGGTCTGGAGATGATCTCAGGCTTTTTTCCTGCTTGTTTAAGAATCGGTTTCATTTCCCCCCTCTACTTCCTCTGTGCCATGTTTATGAGGGTTTACATGACTGGAGTCCATCCAGTGTCACACGTTCCCAAAAAAGAACCAGACCAAGAATTCTAGGGGTCAGTTTTGTCCAAATGGTGCATAGGGACGTGGCCTACTGATAGGCCCGTCACCCCCCTAGTCCTTGGGATTTCTAATCATCTCTCAACAGCATCTGTCATCTTGGCTTGGAAAATATTGCCTTTTCTTGGTTGGCCTCAAGTCTGGGGCCATGAATAAAAGATGTAGGCAAGATGTCTTTCATGGCCTTCTTTTCATTCCCTCCCAGAAGCTGACAATTCAATTGGAGGAGATAATGTGTACATAAATAGTCATGTAGAAAACATGCAAAATAAATACAAAGCAAATTTATGGGAGATAATATTTGCAAATGGGAAGTGAGAGAGGAAATCATCCATTCATGTAAAAGATGCTACTTGAAGAGATCACTCAAGGTGTCAAGGGATTGTCTTATTGAAACCTCATAACCACTCTGTGAGGTAAATACTAGAGCTATAATTATCGTTCCCATTTTATAGATCATAATAATAGTTAAGATTTATATTGTTCCTACCACATCCCCAGCACTGTGCTTGACACTTTACAAATTTCCCTCTTGTGGTTTTCACAACTACCTTGGAAGGTACTGTTGTGATCCCCATTTTACAGATGAGGAAACTGAGGTGGACAGAAGAAAATTTACCTGCCCAGAGTCACACAGCTGAGATGTGTTAGAGACACAATACAAAGTGAGACATCCCCTGACCCTGAATACAGGCTCCTGACAATCAATCATGTTGCTGGTCCACACACCCAACTTTTTCTGTTTCCTTCCCCTTTCCTTGCCTCTTCTATCAAAATGTGCATCACTCTCTGCCTGGTTCCTTCAAGATTCCTTTTCTGCCAAGAAACAGTTGGTGGGAAATTAGGTAAACGAATCCCAGCTAATGTATTAACAAAGGAAAATATGACTCTTTCCTAGGTGATATTTATACTTTAATCGAGTTAATATGTCCTCAAAGGAACTATTGCAGTCTGGGAATTTCTGACACCTTGATACCAGTGCTGATGGGAATGGAAGCAATGGTTCTTCAGGGCTTGCAAGTTGATAAGGAACCTTTGTAAACATTATGTCATCACAACAGTCCTTGAGTTGGGACTGATTTTGTTATCCTCACGTATATTAATCTATATCTTTTAATTTACAGACCCCCAATAAGACCCCCAAGTATTGCAGCTTGCTTAGTCCAGTTCAGATTTAGAACTAGAGAAGACTATCTAGTCCAACTTCCTCATTTTACATATGAGGAAACTGAGACCAAAAACAATGAAATGACTTGTGCAAAGTCACAGAGATAAGAAGGGCAAGAGGCTTCATGAGCCAGGGTTCTTTCTACTTTGTACACCATTCAGTGGTAAGAGTACAAAGTCAGAGTGAAGCCCAAGTCCGGCATCCACCGAGCTAGTCAACCATGGGAGAAGACGGTCTGAGGGAGATGACTCTGGCAGAACTCAAATTCCATCATGGAGAGAACTATCTCATTCCACCAACATGAAAGAAATTATCGATCATTCTCCCCTCTCTTCAATAACATTTGGGGGCAGGATTGGAGCCCCTCACACTCGTGTGCTAGAAAAGGAAAAAGGAAGAGAGAGGAGGGGGACCAGAGAGAGAGACATGAGGTTTTGGGCAGTTTAGGTAGCTCTGCACATTCTTGGAGACCCTTCCTCTCCACTCTGGCTCCCACCTACCTGCCATTTTTATTTCCTAGTATAACTCTCTAGGAATACTTCCCCGCAGCCCAGCTGACATGTTCCCCCAACAAGGTTTTCTAAACTCCTTTTTATGGTGTTCTTCCATCATTCAGACCAGTACCTGGAATAAAGTCCCCCTACCCTTGAATCCTTTTTTTCTATCAGGTATTATCTCCTCCGTGAAGCTTTATTGCTATAAAGTTATATCTACAAAATTATTCATTTATATCCATTGATTAATATCTATTATGAGGGCAGCTAGGTGGTACAAAAACTAAAGCAATGGCTGGGAATTGGGAAAACTCCTCTTCCTGAGTTCAAATTTGCTCTCATACAATTCCTAGCTGGGCAAATTACATAACCCTGTTTGCCTCAGTTTCCCCTTCTATAAAATGAGTTGGAGAAGGAAACGGCAAGTTCACTCAGTATCTCTGTCAAGAAAACCCCCAAATGGATCGTGAAAAGTCAGACATGACTGACATGACTGATCAACAAGATCTATGAAATTATTAATGTGTATCTATTAATTTATATTTATATCTATGAAGTTATTACTTCTCTATCATCAAATACCTTGTGTTTACTTTTTGATAGAAAGACCTGAGTTCACATTCTGCCCTGGTATATACTGGCCATGTCCCTGAACAAGTGACTCTAGGCTATTCTCTGAGAATAGGTATTTAGGTGGCAAGGTATGAGGAGGAAAGAGAGTAGAGGAAGTCATCACCTGGGAATTCCCTACTTCCCTAAACCAATGAAACCCTAATCCACATCCCCAACCCTTGCTTATTGGTGTGCATGGTATATCAGACCAGTATAACTCTCGAGATGAGGGACCATTCCATGTTGTGGCTCAACCCTTAGGTGTTTCTTAGCTCTGGGTTTCCTTCCACTTTTCTCCAGGAGGCTTAGCCAGCCATTTCTCTTCCTCTCACTCCATAGTGTTTTTATGTTTGGTTGATTCCTTTTATTGTTTATTTTTCTTATCATTGTCATTTTTGGATTTAGCCTTATCTTTGCATCTCTGGCTCCCAGAAGGATGCCTTGGACACAGGTTTACATTTTGATTTCTGATTTAATCAAGGTATGGAGTTTCTGGATGAGGCAATTCCCTGTATCAATGGAGATTATACCTCTTCTGCAAATTGTAGTCTAAGGGTTTTAATGGGGACATTAATGCATTTCCTTGCTATGACATAGCAAGGACCTTAATCTATGCCATCTGGTCTTTATCTAGCCATGATGCTAGTTGTCTCTGTGCATCCAGAAGTGATTAATAAATGCTGAATGAATGAATTCATTCATTAGAAAGAGAATATTACTCTGGAATCACTGGTGACAGCAAGTCTGTGTACCCAATGTTTTCTTACCTCTAATTGTCCTTGTGTGCATCCCCCCATACCAGTTCTCCTGGGTGGGTCTGACATAATTGTTTATAATTGACATTTATATAGCGCTTACCATGTGCCAGGCACTGTGCCGAGTAGTTTGCAATTATCATACCACTTTGTACTCACAACAATCCTGGGAGGTAGATGCTGAATAATATGAATGATAATTCATTCCCATTTTACAGAGGAGGAAACTAAGGTAAACAGAGATTAAGTGAGTTGTCCAGGTTTACAGAGCTAGGAAATACCCGAGGCTTAATGTTAACTATTATTGTTATTTGTTATTATTATTATTCTCAAAAGTTTGAGCTAGAGCAATTTCTGTTACACAGGCTTCTCTGATACTGTCTTGCTGCATCCTTACAACTCCTAAACATGTATGGGCTGAGAAAACATAATCATTCTCACTTATATCATGATCATTGACTTCATCTCTTGGTGATCTCCTTGATGTAGGGGAAACACCCCTCACCATCACAGATCATCAACTCCATAACTTAAAATCTAGACCATTGTCTGGGACACCAAAAGATTGTGACTTGCCCAGAGTCATACAGTCAGTCAAAACCAGGTCTTCCTGAGCCTATAAGACTGGTCCTACATAATATAGGTTCCTTCCTATATTCTTCTTCCAGGTCTTTTCCTTGCTGCCTCCTCATTCTTCTGCCTACCAGTACTTAGGGCCATCATTCTCATGGGAATTCCACTGCAGGCTTGGATTCCACCTTTATGGCTCCTTATTCTGATCATTGAGCTTCCACTTTATCTTGTCCCCAAAAAGGTCTTGATGCAAAGGGTTTTGAATTCTTTGGTATAGGTTGGAGTCCTATTGTCCTAGAAATAAGGGGGCTTGCACCCCTACTTTTATCCTATCAAGATACTTCTTTTGTCAGACATATTTCTATATTTGTAGAGGGATACATGATAGGGCAATGGGTAAGGAGATAAATCATAGACATACCTAGCAATATGTCTTTGGGTTCCCCTTTATGTATCATCTTCTCTTACTGGATTGCTCAGACTCCAGCAGTGCTCTCCTCTTTCATCTCCTCATTCCCCATGCGGATGCCAAGTTGATTGTCCTAAAGCACGGGATCTGCTCAGTGAACTACACGAACTTCCTATTGCCTCTAAGAATAAATATAGAGTCCTCTCTTCCCTCCCCAACCTTATCCTATCTTCCTTGTCTCCTACTCTCCATCTCTCCTCACTCTTTAATCCATGCTGGCTAGCTCCCAGATCTGCCCACAGAACTCATGCTCCCTTTGCTATGTATCTTCCTTCACTAGGATTATCTATCCTCCACGCCTGCAATGAACTCCCTACTCATGATTGCCTCTTGGAAGCTCTGATTGCCTTCAAAGCTCATTTCAAACACTGCCTTTTAAACAAGGCTGTCCTGAATCCCTGTACCCATCAGCTGCTTGGGCATCTCCTTCTATAACTATCTTTTACCCCATCTTCTCCTATATGTACTTGGCTATCTTTCACATTCAAATGTAAGTTTCTTGAGAGAAGGGGGCTTTTTATTTTTCCCTCTTTTAACTTCTGGTGTCTAGTGCAATGCTTGGTGTGTATAATAAATATACAATAAATACAAACTGAATAATTGATTGGTTGAATGACATTGAACATTAGGTTTCCAATCAACAGGAATTTCTCATTTCTCCTGACATAGGAGTCTTGAAATGATCATTTATTTCTCATGAATATAAGATATTTACTCTTGGAATAACATACCAGCAGCCTAGAAGATGGCAGCTAAGTGGCAAAATGGAGACCACTGGACTTTGAAGACTTAAATGTGCTCTAGATACTAATTAGTAATGTTACCCTAGGTGATTTATTCTCATCTCAGTTTCTTCATCTGTAAAATGGGGATAATGCTTGGGATCTGCTTCAGAAAATCACTGTAAGGATTAAAAAATATAATGTGTTTAAAGGGCTTTAAAGGGATGTTTAATCCCCTAAGGAAGTTTGTAAATGTTTACAAGTCTTAGAGAAATATTAACTAGTATCATTCTTTGTTATCAAAATTTCAAACTGGGACATTGCAAACATAAATGCTTTCTAGCTTGAATATGTTCATTGGTTTTCATATAGTCTGTGTTGTTATTTTGGAATAATGGAGGGAAAAGATGATGGAGGTTTTCTTGTCATTTGTAAGACTGAGTAATCCACCCAGCTGCCCAGCAAAGTCAAAATGTTCTGATCACATCCCTCTGGTGACTCAGTTAAAGCCGGTCTTCATCATAGTATCAATGAATCACAAACACTCAGATTTGGAGGAGATCTTAGAAGTTCTCTTATTCACATTTCTTATTGCTCAGTGGTAGGTGATATTTTCTTTCGTTGAGTTTGTAAACCCACACCTTCATGCTGAGAATTTAAAGGGAGATTTTGCATCCAAAGTAATTACAGACTTTTTAATTAGAAGGTTCCTTCAACCCATACCAGAAAGGAATCCCTACTAGAACATACCTAACCAATGGCCATCCTGGCAATGTTTGGACCTGATGACTGAGAATTCTTTGTTGGAAAACTTGTGATTTCTGAAGTCATCCAACACAACTAACTTAAATCCCTCCAACAAAGGCATCGCCTTCTTTCTGAGACCATCCACTCTATTTGGGGCCATTTTTAACTGGGAGAGTATTTTCCCAGGCATTAAATCTAAATGCTTCTTGAAAAACAACTCATATAAAGGAAATTTTGTTTTTTCTTAATCCCCTAAACCTAGCACATGATGGGTATTTAATAAATGACTAAAATTTGGATGGAAGGATAGGAGACAAGAGCACTCCTTTGCTTTCATTGACAGAGATGTCCAGGTGAGGTAACATCCACTACCAATGCAGATCGTCACTTCTGCAACTCACAGTCTTAGATGTCCAGAATACTGAGAGGTCAAGTGATTTGTCCAGAGTCACACAGCCAGTAGGTGTCCAAGGTAAGATTCACATACTGATCTTTCTGACTTCAAAGCCAGTTTTCTATTCGTTACACCATTCTGCCTCCCATCTGGGGGGTAGTCTAGTTTTGTAAAATGTTGTTTATTGTACTGATCTTTTGTAATTAGGTGTTGAAAACATTAGTATTCTCTTGATTTTACAGAAAAGGAAACTGAGGTTTAGAGAGATGAAGTCACTTGAGTAATTTAACAGAACTAGACTGAGGTGAAGCTGGGGCTCAGACGACCTCTTCCTTTAGTGACAATATTTGCTGAGTGTTCAATTTGCTAAATCACTGCTACTCATTTTGGGAAAAATAGGCAATGTGGAGGAGGGACAGTCTCATTTAGGACACTCATCATCCATCAAGCTCAGCAGGTTAATAATTCTAAAAGCATATTTGGCCACCTTTAGGAACTCTGCAGAATAATGCCACAAGTGCTTAGACTTAGCCTCAGGGAGCTGGGAAGAAACTTAGGGCTCTTTCCTTCATTTCATCTTTTCTCAATTCTGCCCCCTGGAACCTTGAGGTTAATTCAAGACTCAACCCAGGATCCACATGTGACTATGCCGTCCCCAACTATTGAGACACCTTAACCTCCCCCAGCTCCATTCATTCATATCCCATTTCTTTTTTTAATTTTTAGAAACATTTTTGTTTAAAGTTTTGGAGTTCAAATTCTATCCTCCCCTTCCTCTCCTCATTCCCTACTCAAGACATCCTGCAATCAGATAGGTTGTACATGTGCAGTCATGGAAAAACATTTACATATTATTCATTTTGTACAAAAAGACTTGAGTTAAAGAAGAAAAAGAAAGTGAAAAATAGTGTGCTTTAGTCTGTATTCAAGCAATAGTAGTTCTTTTCCTGGAGGCAGATGATGTGCTCCATCATTAGTCATTTGGGATTGTCTTGGATCATTGCCAAGTCATTGACAGTTGATTATAGAATATTGCTGTCACTATATATAATGTCCTCCTTATTCTGTTTACTTCCCTCTGCATCTGTTCATATAAGTTTTTCCATATTTTTCTGAAGTCATCCTGCGTATCATTTCTTATAACACAATAATATTCCATTACAATCATATGACTCCATCTTATATAGAAAGAAACTGAGGCAGAAAGGGACCTCAGGGACCACTACAGGATGACAAAACACCATCTTTCATGATGTTCTTGAGAGGCTCAGATGAGGGAATGGGTGTATGTGGCTTCACAAAAAACATTATAGGGCTAAGATAAGCCTTGTGCCAGAAAAGGACTGAAAACTTAACTATTCCACCCCCTGTATATTTAAACCCCTCTATAATTTATTTGTGACTAAGAGTCTTTCCTTCTAAATCAAGAATGTTTCAATGAAGGATAACTTAGATTAACTAGATTTTGAGTACTTTGAGGGCAAGGACTGTATTTTACCTTTTTTTTTTTTTTTGGTATTTCCAAGGCCTAGCAAACAGTAGGTGCTTAATAAATGGCAATTGATTGATTGATTGATGCACAAGGAGCTCTCTTCTACACCAGAATGTCCTGAGTTCCAGCCCTGCCTTTGACACACACTGTCTGTGACCCTGACAAGTTATTTCACCTCCAGCTAAGCTCTCTAAGGCAAGGATTCTTCACCTTTTTATTTGTTCAATTGTCTCTTGTGGCCTTCTTTTGCACTATGATGTAGTCAATGAAGTTCTCTCAAAATCATGTTTTTAAATAAAAAAAAACTTCATAGAATTAAAAAGAAAACCAAATACAATGAAATATATATTTTAATTGATAGACAACCTGAATTCAAATCCTGCTTTAGATACCAGCTGGGTGACTTAGGGTAAGTCATAACTTTATCTTATCTGCCTCGGTTCCCTGTCAGCAGCTCCAGCTTTGTCAACCTCCTGTTCACATGAAGGGGTCAGGACATCAGAATTCAAATTTCAGTTCTGCCCTGAGTAACCTGTGATCTTGAGCTTCTTTCTGTTTTCTTTGTTTTCTTAAATGTAGCATGAAGGAAGTTGGAATACATAAACTCTGAAATCCCTCCTGGGTATAAATCCATGGTTCTTTCTATGAATACAAAATGAATTAAGACACAATCTCCTGCCTCATTAATGGACAGTCTAGTGACCGAGAAGACTGAGACATGTAAGAATATATGGTCAGTATCACAAGAGAGGGAGAAGGTCATTTCTCATTGGAGGGATCTAGACATATTCCATGAGGAGACGGAACCTTAGCTTGACCCCAAGGAGAGAGACCCAATATCTGCCATTCTGAGATAATGGCATGAACAAAGGCAGAAGAAAGATGAAAAGGCTCAGGTTGTGCTGGAAAATAAAGGAGACAGAAGGGAGTTGGGATTCTCCAGAGTGACTGCCAAAGTGCACTGGAAAGAAGGCAGGAATCTCCAATCAGCCATTTCTGCCTTGGCCAATTTGTGATTGCCTCTATTTGAGGATGACTTTGCATCCACCTGAAAATACCCTTTTCCTCATAGCAGGACAATAGCACTGATTAGTCTTGAATCTAGGGGAATGGAGATAGTCCCGTTTCCAGAGCCAAGTGCAGAAGGCAGGCTCTCAGTAGCAATGAAATGCTGTGATTGCGAAACCTCTTGAGATTTGGCAGGAACACTGGGACATCATCAGTGGAAATGAGTATGAACTGATCATTATAGCTTTACTGGGAGCAGAAGAGTCTAGAGGGTTGGAATGGAGGCTCAAAGATGTTTCTCCCTCCTCCACTGCACCTCATGGTGCTGAGAATTTGCTGATGAAAAAAAAAAAATACATTAGATCAGGAACAAAAGGACCTGTGTTCAAATTCTGACACCTAGGTGGCACCCTAAGGCATTGAGTGCTAAACCTAAAGTCAAGAACACTTCTCTTCCTTAGTTCAATCTAGCCTCAGACACTTCCTAGTTGTATGAACTGTTTGCCTCAGTTTCCTCATCTGTAAAATGAACTGGAGAAGGAAATAGCAAATGATTCCAGTATCCAAAAAAAAAAAAACAAAAAACAAGCAAAAAAAAAAAAAAAACACCCCAAAGAGTTGAACTCAACTGTAATAACTGAACAACAACAACAACATTTAAAATCCTCCCTCTATTCTCTATTATCTGTAAAGGAGAATAAGGCAAATCACTCAAAATCCTCCAGGTTTCAATTTCCTTCTGTGTAAATGAAAGGAGTATATTAGGTGACCTCTGTTGAGGATGACTTTGCAACCACCTGAAAATACCCTTTTCCTCAAGGCAGGACAATAGCACTGATTGCTCTTAAATCAAGGAGAATGAGGATAGTACCGTTTCCAGAGCCAAGCCCAGAAGACAGGTTCTCAATAGCTAAGAAATGCTCAAAATCTATGATCCTATGATGCAAAATTATATAATTTGAACATGGATATTTCATTTAAAATCACTTCCCCCAGCTATATCTTAGGAGCTTAGACATGGAAGAGTCAACAAAATGTCCTCCAATCAAAGTTTCTTCATTTAAGAGAAATCAGGGGCTTATTCTTGGTCCCAGGGCTGTGGTGAAAAAATAGTTTTGTAAAGTCGAAGGCTTTATTATTGTCTTGTTTTTCTCACCATTTTTGATAGAATTCAAATGGAAAATGTCCTATTGTTCTTTAATATTTGATGTTGGGTGAACTGGTACACAAGAGAATAAAATGGCTGCTTTTTTGTAATTTAATAAAAGTACTGGGATGGGAACTCAGCTTTTATATGTTCACTGAAAGAATTTTTGGGGACTGCTCCAATAGCAGATTGTATGACAATGTTGATATGCACAGAATCCTGTCCCTATGTGACTTTTATTTTTTTTCTCCTGCTAGGTCTCTATATTGGAATTTTTTTTTTTATTTCATGCTGTTTGAAGATGAGTATTCTGTATGGCAACATCCACTAAAAATATTGTTCTTAATTTTTTTATATATCAGTCTTAAATCTGAACAGTTGGGGTGACATCTTTATCTGAGATGATGCTCCAATTTCAGTATATTTTATTTTTTTGAATTCTCAATAATATTTTGGGTCTATATTTGTATTATGGAGATTTATCATCTGTTAGTTTATGAAGGACAGAGAACTTCTAGTGTATAATTTTGAACATGGACTCTGGCCTTTCGGCATAGTAGATAGGCTCGAAACTTTTGCAACCTGCAGTGACATGTCATAGTTTATTCTACTTTCTGATATAATTGGCATTGATCAATAAGACAACTCATTAAAGATAATTTCTTTTGTAATTTCTGGTATCGATTATCTCATTCTAAATTATTATTAAACATAAATTTATTCTGTAAGCAAAACCTTAGGATTCATGGTCATTCATCCACAACCACTGAAACTTCTAGAGTTGCAGATCTTATCAACTTTCCCTGCTGCTGCAATCATTGGGTCTCCCTGCCAGCTCTTCTGAAGCTGGACCCTCTTTTGTATCTCTTTGTATTTCTGATCTCCTTCTTTGTGAACAGGAATTGTTTTGCTTTTTCTATTTGTATCCTTAGAACTTAGAGTCTACTTGACAGATTAAACCCTTTTTAATCCATTTTTATTCATTCATTCTAATGAAATCCCATAGTTTGCTCTATTTTTTGTGATTATATTCTCAGGATGTACAATGACTGGCAAGGACAAGGCACTTCATAAAAGCTTGCTGATTTTTGACTAATTCATTTACAATAATAATTTGATGTTTTTTTTCTTATCAACACTGTCATTTTGAGTTCATTTAGGTGCACCCATTGACTGTACTCTTTGGTCTTAACTCTTTCACAGGTTTCAAGGTCATAAGTTATAGATCAACGAGTTTGGGCCATATTTGGCAAGTCCAATGGTGTATACCTATTGTCAACTTTATCATTGCCAATCATACCCATTTAAGATCAAAGAATAAAAGTAGACTATAGTCATTTGTTCTAGGATAACTTCTATCTGAACTTAATTAGATATAAGTTGAAAAGAAGAATAATTACTTGCATTTATAAGTATCTGACATTAATCAACTCATCTGAGTTCGCAAGAGAAGTTGAGTAAGACAAATAAAAGAAGAGAAAAAGCCTGTGGGTATGGGATTGTCAGGGAAGATATTACCTAGGTGATACCAAATGAGCTATGATCACTCAACAAAAGTTGAAAGTTAAGAAGAGAGTTTTTCTTCCAGCATGGAGAATGTTGTGTCTTCAAATAGAGGTGTTTGCTTTTCTGCCCTGGTCAACACTCTGCACAGAAACTACCAAGTGTCCCTCATACTAATAGATGTAAAGAGGCTGGAGAAATGTCTCTGGATACCTCTAGTTTTCAAGAACGATAAAAATTTTTTTTAAAAAAGTGAGATTTTAAAATTTTCATTTAAGTCATAAATAATGAATGTATTTTAAAAGTGGAGCAGCTTGGTGGTGAAGAGTATAGAGCACCAGCTCAATAGTCAGGAGTACCCGAGTTCAAAAAGCTGTATGATCCTGGGCAAGACACTGAACCTTGATTGCTTCCAAAAAATAAAAAATAAAAGAAGTAGGCTTGTAATATGAAAATATAGGGGAGGAAAGATTCTGAGGAATGAAGGAAACTCTTGACTTCTTTTATGAAATTTTACTATGAAAAAATATCAGAGCAAAGTAGTGAAAGAAAAGATGAGCACTGAAGAACAGGGGCCAAAAATCAAAAATTAAACTTCTCCTTAAAGAAAATCAAATGTGAGCTTCTCCTTGAAGAGGAGAAAACTAGGTTCTTGGAGAAAGACATAGCTATTTGTCTTCCATTGGATGGCAAAGTAGATTCTCAGATGAGAGATCTCACAGAAGAGAATAGGTTGGTGACGTTCTATTCCTCAGAATACTAACTACAATGGAGTATTCTGTTGTGTTTCTGGACCATGTATCAGAAAAACTCCCCAGATTTATTAAAATAAATTACTACGACCCACTGCTGATGACACATGATCTGACACATGTGATACTGCCAGAAGTGGATAGCTGTATACAGGATTATATTTTGGGTTGTGGATTAGACCAAATGTCATTGAACTCCATTCCATTTCTGAGATTCTTTACCCCTTGGACATGGGCACAGATTGGATCTGTTGAATCTCCTCCCCTAACTGTGGATGTCCCCAAGGCTCTTTCCTGGGCCTTCTCTCTAGCCCTACTTTAAGCTCTCTCTTAGTAATTCTATCTCCCCAAAACTCCAATTATCACCTCGGTACAGAGAACACTTCAATCTGTTTCCAGTCCTAGTCTTTCTCCTTTACTACAATCCTGCATCACTAACTACGTATGGGACATTTTAAACTAGAAATTCTACAGGCATCTCCATCCCAACAAATCCAAACCTGAACCAATCATTTCCCTCTTGAATACCTCTTTTCTTCCAAATTTCTCTATTACTGTCAATGAGGACAGTGAATCAAGAGCATAACTCTGGTGCCACCCTCCTCAGCCTAAATCACTCCACAGGTGGGATCAGTTACCCACTTTGTCATTTCTGTTTTCACAACATGGCTCCCATACCCTTCTGTCACACAATCACTCCCTTAATCCTTGCCCTTATCACTTTATGCCTGAAATATTGCAGTAACCTTCCAGTCAGTGTCTCTGCCTTAGGTCTTTCGGCATTCCAATTTATCCTTCAGAGAACTGCCAGAGGGATTTTCCCAAATGACTTATCATTTGGCCAGGATCAAACAAAAAACTTCTCTGTCAACGTTAAATTTCTTCACAACTTAGCCTCATCTTACTTTTCCAGCCTTCTCATCTACAGTATTCCCCTCCTCACATTAACACCACTATGCCCTCTTGCTAATTCTCACACAAGAGATTCCATTTCCCATCATCATGATTTTCCATTTCTGAAAACTGTAACTCTCTCTCTCTCTCTCTCTCTCTCTCTCTCTCTCTCTCTCTCTCTCTCTCTCTCTCTCTCTCCTTCTAACTTTTAGGATCCATTTAATTCGTTATTTCAAATATCATCTTCTGTATGCAGCCTTTCTTAGTCCCCCATTCAGCTAAACCTAAACCTAAATGCCTTGCCCTTAAAATTATGTTGTCTTTTTGAAGCCATCTTCCACTCACCTGATAGTGATTTTGCTAAAACATGCTTCTGATCATGTTATAACCCTATTCAATAAAATGTTAGCTACCTAATAATTCCAGAACCAAATCTCAAACCTATCTGGCTTTTAAAGCTCTTCATAGCCTGGCCTCTTCTTCCCTTTCTAGTTTTCTTACCCATTACCTCTGCCCCCCCCCCACATATATACACCACCAACAACAACAAGCCCATATACTCTGCAATCCTGTTGAGTCTCCTTGCTGTTCCTCTCACAGAATACTTTATCCAAAATGAACTGTGAATTTTCTTCTTTTTTTTTTTTTTTTTTTTTTGAACTGTGAATTTTCACCTCCTGTCCCACTTACCTGGGAATTTCTCTGTCATCTTCATCACTCGGCTTTCCTGGCTTCTTTCAAATGCCAGTTGAAATCCTACCTTTTACAGAAGCTTTCCTTTTATTATTTTCAACATTCTTCAGTCATTTCAGTTGTGTCCAACTCTTCTTGACCCCCTTTAAGGCTTTCTTGGCAAAGATATTAAAATGGTTTTCCATTTCCTTTTCTAGCTCATTTTACAGATGAGGAAATGGAGGTAAACAGGATTATGTGACTTGCCCAGGATAACACAACTAGTAACTGTCTGAATTAAATTTGAATTCACACAAAATGAGTCTTCCTGATTCCAAATCCAGTGAGCCACCTATCTGCCCTTTATCTCCAATATCTGTATCTATAGCTTCCTTGTATCTATTTGTTTACATGTTATTATTTCCATTAGATTGCAGACTCCTTAAAATAATAGTTTTTTGCCTTTCTTTATATCTCCAGAGCTTAGTATAGTGCCTTATGGTAGGTACTTAATAAATGCTTTGAGCCTTGACTTACCAATGCCTTGACTATATATGTGTGTAGGTTGCCTCATCATTAGAATGTAAACTCTGAGGTAGGGTTAATTTTGTTTTGCTGTTTAGATCCCTAGTACAATACTCGGGCACATAATAATTAACTCCATTATAATAGTTATCATTCTATTCACTTAATAGATGTTTATTTTAATGGGAATATTAAAATGAGTCACTTTGCTCTGCTAAGATTCCTACTCTATAAGATGATATGATTGGTATCTATTGGATATCTATTATTTTCTGCTTCTAGGATAAAGAATTTGAAAATGGTTCCGAGCTTTGAAAGGTCAAGAGAGCAAGTCAGCAGAGAGCCATCTGCATCTAGAGAAAGGACTTTGGGGACTGATTGTGGACGACAACCTAGTATTTTCATCTTTTTGTGTTTACTCGCTTGGTTTTTTTCCACTCTTTTTTTTCCTTTTTGAACTGATTTTTTTCTTATGTAGGATGATAAATGTGGACATATGTTTAGAAGAATTGCATATGTTTAACCTGTATTGGATTACTTGCTGGCTGGGAGAGGGGGGAAGTGCAGAGGGAGAGAGCAAAATGTGGAACATGTGGTTTTACAAGGGTGAATGTTAAAAACTATTTTTACATGGATTTGGGGAAAGCTATTATGAAGAAATAAAAAATGAAAAAGAAAGAGCAAGCCAGCAAAAATCTGAGAGAAGGGGTCCATACTGGAATTGGTTAGAAGAGGGATTTTAGAGAAGAAAGTCTAGAACAGGTCATGCAGTCCAGTCCAGCTGTAGCAAAGATCGAGACGCATCCATGAATTCATTCTGCCCCATTTGGAAGCAAAATTGCTGAGAAGAGTGTTATGTAGAAACTAAATTAAGTTTGAATCCACTCTCCTCAGTAATGGGGACAATGCACCTCCAGATCTCGGGAACAAGAGGAACATTTACTAAATTTTCACAATAAATACCCCCTTTACCAAAACTAAAAGTAAAATGAAAATTTTAACAAAATATTGCATTTGGACTATTTGGTATCTAAGATCCCTTTCAGTTTTAAAGACCTATGTTCCAAAATTCTATATGTTAATATCCCTTCCCTGGTTCTCTTTCTCTCTTTTTGTCTCTCTGTACATCAAAGAAATAGATTAGAACCGAGTTTATCAAATACATCTGTCCTCCAAACTGCATCATTAGGGAAAGGATGCCATTTATTTCAGACGCACACCTTTGGTCGGGATTTGGGGCATTCTGGACAAAGAAATTCTCAAATCTCTAACCCCAAAGTCCAGATTCTCTTTTCCAAACGATCATCACATTTCCTATTTCCAATTCCCACGTTGGTCCTTTGCCTTCATTACCAGCCCACGTCTGGAACAGGGACACAGGAGCGAAGATGAGCTGGTGCCTGGGAATAAACAAGAGCATTTTTCTTAGGTTTGCACTTAAGATCTGCACAGCCCGAGTCCCAGTGGCTGAGAGAAGTACAATAAAACGAATAAGCCACGCTTCCTGCAAAGTCTCTCTTTGGTGCTGACTCAGCAGCCATGCCATAAAGCTTTACCATTAATACCGCGTGGCCACATGTCTATGACCAACAGTGGAGGGGGAGACTTGAAACGACAGACAACTTCTGGACTTTTTCATAGAAACTGTGGCTGGAGAAAGGTCCCTAAGAGTAAAATTTAGAGTTAGGAAAGACTTCCGACATCATCTATACGGTGGAAAGAACATGGTATTTAGGATCAGAAAGACTGGGCTCAACTTCCTTATGCATAAAATAAGATTTTGCTAAATGATCTCTATGACCCCTTTCAGCTCTAAGCATACACACACACACTCTCACACACACACATTCACACACAAACACTCACATGCACACATTCACACACACACACTCACATGCACTCATTCACACACACATTCATACATACACTCACACACACACATTCACACACACACTCACACACACCCTCACACACTCAAACACATACACATTCACACACAAACACTCACATGCACACATTCACACACACACACACACTCACATGCACACATTCACACACACACACAATCACACACACACATTCATACCTACACTCACACACACATTCACACCCACATTCACACACACACACACACACACATTCACACACACACTCAAACAAACACACATTCACACACACACACACACACATACACACACACACACACACACACACACACACACACCATGCATTGACTAGAATTCTCCTTTCCCTCCTCTAGAGCCAGGAGAATACAGTGGCAAAGGCAAGAAAATTAAAATTAAATCTTGTTTCTGCTACTTGCTACCTGCATGGCCCCCAAACTATTTCACTCTCTGGGATTCAGTTTCTTTTCTTGAAAAATGAGGGGATTGTTCTCTCTTTCTAGCTAGACTGGTGATTCTATGATATTTTTAATTATCCCTTCCCTCTCACACTCAGAACTTCTACCAAATGGCTGATTTCTAGCTCCTTCCATCTCCAACCTCTGTATGTCTCTATGTGAGCAGTGACTCCCTCTCACTCCACTTCTCAAGGCTCAGCTCATGTGCTACTTCCTACAACCCAGAGGGCATTGAATGATCCTCCCAATTATGAGCTCCCCCCCACCCCAAAAAAGGATTGACTTTGTTTCACTGTATTCCTTTTGCTCATTCTTTTTATTTCCCTCTACTATTTTATATTATGAAATTTTGTCTATTATTCCTGTTCATCTTGTCCATCTTCTATCCAGCTTGGATAGAATAGAAGCTCCTTGAGCACAGAGATTGTTTAGTCTTTGTCTTCTCATCCCTAGTGCCCAGCAGAGAGTCCTAACACAGAATTCAGTAGCCACTTACTACATTTTTCTTCTTTTTCTTCTTGCTGCTGAGGCAATTGAGGTTAAGTGACTTACCCAGGATCACACAGACAGGAAGTGTTAAGCATCTGAGGTCAAATTTGAACTCAGGTCCTCCTGACTTCAGGGCTGGTGCTCTACCCACTATACCATGTAGCTGCCCTCACTTACTAAATTCTTAATAAATTGAAAATCCATTTAAGAGACTATTCCCACCCTTCCATGCTGCCTGCCTGGACCGTCATTTGATTGTAATTGACCCTTTCTTGAATCTGTTTGAACTATTTCTATATACTTCAGACTTGTTATGGCTGCTATCTGTCTATACACTTCATGATCCTCAACTGGGGGCAGAAAGTGTGATATTCCTGCAAAGGAAACAGAGGAGGAACAGTCAAAGAGAGTAGGTGAAGAAACAAGAAATCCCATCCCAACACCCAGGATGGAGACCCGGAAGGGAAGGGTCACTTTGCCAAATGCTGATGAGAGATCTACAAGTGGGCAACCTTTGGATTTAGCAAGTTGAGGTCTCGGGTGGCCGTGCAGGGAGAAGTTTGACCTCTTCTCCCCTGGCCCTAAAATTGAGCTTCTGATTTCTTGGGCTCCTGAAGCCTCTTAACTGTCCACTATTAAATCCCTCTTTTCCAACATGATTTTATCTTCCTCCTGGCTTGCAGCCCCATCATCATGCATCACTCTATGATGGTACCTGAGCTTGGATTAACTAGACAAACGGAATCAAAAATAAGACCCTCCTTTGTCCCAATCTCCTCCAGTCCTACCACTGGGATGGGAATCCTCCTCCCAACCCAACTTCCTGGATTCTTACTTCTGTGTATTCAACTCATGGCAATTTGGAAGCATTTTGCAAATATATAAAAGCCAAAGAATGATGGAGTGTGAGGCCGGGAGAACACTGACTCTCCCTGCCAATGGAGGAAGCTCAGGCTCCCACGCCACCTTATTTATAACAAGGGTCTTCACCTTCCATCCTGCTGGTCCAGCAGTTTAAGTTCAATAAGCAATCTTTGCAAATACAGGCAAGTGAACTTGGTGAAGAGTGGGCCTCTCAGACCGTTCCTCACTGTGCTTCAGTGCGATCAATAACCAATCCAGATGACAAATTAATGTTAAATATAATTTGAAGAATGGTAAGAAAAACCGCACTTGGGTGGGGATTAGTGGCGAAGAACTGCAAGGATCCTGCTGAGATGCAGTGATAACAGCGCTCAACATCAAACAAGATGGACTGCCGATCGGCCTCGGGATGATCAGTAATCGGGGTGCAGGAAATGGAGTTCTCATCTCTGCTGCTGAAATTGGACCAGTGAATCATAGCCATCGAGAGCTCGCCGGGAGCCACTCCAGACGTCGATTGTGGCTGTTTTAATTTCAGAGAGGGACAACTTCTTGTGGGAGATTGCTTGAAAATACAGAAGTTCCTACTGGCTTTTTAAGAGAAGCCCTTACAGATCTGTACGTGGGACATTAAAGTCATTTAAGCATTTTAATTGATAACTTAATGCAATAAGTGGGAAATAAGGGTGTGGGTGGAATAAATTGATTCCAGTGGACAAACTATATTCTGTGGTTAGTCTTCATCTTCATTAAAATGCACAAGCTCCTTACACCTATTGACCCTCTTTTTCCTGGAGTCAGATGACTCTGTAGGGGAAAGTGAGGCTGATAAATTTACTCCTTATGCGTCATTTACATCCAGTTCTTACAAAAGTCAAGACACCACCCATGATGTCATTGGTCCTCTTTAAAAAAGAACAATAAACAACTTTCAGCATACAGAACCCTGGGCAAAAGAGCTCAAGACAGAGTCAGAAGGGATGAGTTCAAATTCCAGATTATCTGCTTTTTTGTCACACAACTGAGCAAATCATTTCTCCACTCTCTAGGCCCTTAGACTAAAAGATCACTAAATCCGCTTTTTTATCTATTTTTAATCTATTTTTATCTAATTTTTTTAAATCTATGAACAAGTTGGAAACTCTGGCTCCAATAAAACAAAATCCCACCTTTGTGCTCTTGCTCTTGCTGTATCCCCTGCCTGGAATGCTTCCCTCTTCCCCTCTACATCTTAGCATCCCTAGATTCTTCCTCCTAAACCCAGATCTAAACTTCTGTGAAAGACCTTTCTTAGTTACTCCTTCTCCCAACAGCTACAAGCTTCCTCCAACATTACTCTGTAGTCATTCCAGTTGGGTCTAATTCTTCATGACTGTATTTGGGGTTTTCTTGGCAAAGACACTGGCTAAGACACTTAGAAGGATGATCAGGAATCTCAGGTTCAAGCTTCTCCTCCCTGTGAAGCTCTATGACCTTAAGGTGACAACCTAACTTCTCGGTCTGTAAAATGGGAATACGGACAATAATTCTCCCAACTGCTGCAGCATATCTGTTTCTCCTGATTCAAACCAATTAATGCCTACTGGGAATAATTTGTTTCAAGCAACAATTAATGTACTTTTAACACCAAGGTTATGTTATGAGTAATAATTAATCTATAACACCATAAAGAATAATGAAAAATTGATTTAATAAGTATCCTGAGGGTGTCCTTGCATTGCAGCAATGTTTTCTATTATGCATTGATTACAAACGCTTTACAAAATTTATTCATTCAAATAAGAAGTATCAGTTCCATGCTTTGCTAGGGGATCTTAAAGAATAATAACTAACATTGATAGCCACACTTTGCAACACTCTTAAACACAATAACCTCAAAACTACTGACATTTTTTTTTTATATTTCTTTTTTATGAAGAAAAAAACCAAATTATAAGTTCTGCTTTTTAAAAATATATTTGTTTACATAATTAACTAGGTTTTCTTTAAACTGATTTTTTTGCTGGATAAAAATATTACTCCCTGCTTTTAAAAAGATCCAAGGAATTGTTCCTTTGCTTTATGGGAGGGTTGTTTTGTCGTTTTGAAGCAATTGGGGGTTCAATGACTTGCCCAGGGTCACGCAGCTAAACCTGTTAAGTATCTGGATTTGAGTTCAAGTCCTCCTAAATTCAGGGTCAGAGCTCTATGCACTGCACCATCTAACTGCCCCCTGTTCCTTTGTTTTTAATGGGGCAGGGATAGAAAAAAAAAAAGCTAATTGCATTAATTGAAGGCAGAAAATCAATCAAGCAGTTGTGTTTTTCCTTTTTCATAGAAACTCAAACTCACAAGGCACCTTCCCTTTTAACATCCTCATGAGCTGCTTTTTTCTCTTTTCTATTTAAGGAAACAGACCTAGAAAGCAGAAGAGATTTCTAGCATCATACAACCAGTAGGAGACAGTATTTGGACTCCTGCTCAAAACCTGATTCTGTGCACACTGTTCTGTTTAGAACCCACCACCATTCTCTTCCTCTACAGACAGAGAAAATAGTATATGCAAAAACTACCAAAGAAAGAAAAGAAATAAATGAATCTAAAGTTCCTGATGCCTCTTGCACAAATTAATTTTTGCTATAATCTCCTAGTCTTTCATTTGACCATCCCACTCATCACATAAACTTCATAATGCACTTTTCAGATCATATCTCTGCTCTACAACTTTCAGTAGCTCCCTATTGCCAATAGAATGGCATTCGAACTTCCTAATCTGACATTCAAGGCTATTTACAATCTGTTATCAGCTTGCTCTATTCCTACAACTACCACAGTCTGGTAAGCCTTGAGATGCTTAATAAATGTTGGCTATTTTTATTATTTTTAAGCTTTTTAAGGGAAAGGAGCTATGTTATTAATCTAAATTTCTTTCCTCATAGGATCATAGATTTAAAAATAGAAAAGACATCTGAAATCATATAATGAAACCCCTTCATTTTGCCATTAAGGACATAATAATCACAAATCAATGGACTTGCCTAAGATTCTGAGCTAGCTATATAGTCCATCAGTCAAAAAGCATTTATGTTAAGTGATGAGTACTCCAAAACCAATATGAAACAACCCTGCCCGCAAAAAACTTCAGTTCTAATGGGGGAGACAATATATCCCCATGGGTGGGTATGCATAATACAGAACAAAAGAGTAGGAGGCCATTTTGAAAGAGAGCATGCTGGGAGCTAGGGAACCAGAACAGGCTTCATGCAAAAAGTGAGCCGGCAAAGTCTTGAAAACAACCAGTGATTTCAAGAGGAGGTGGTAGGGAGGGCAGACCTTCTAATACAGGAAAACTGGCCATCTGAAAACAAGGAGGCAGAAGAGGACATGATGAGACTGGGAAACAGCCAAGAGACCAGTATTACCAAAATGTCAATCATGATGGGGAATTAGAGGTAATTAGGCTGAAATGGCAGGTGGGAACCACATTTAAGAGAACCTTAGAGACTGTCATTCTCACCAAAAGCCCTTTTCTTTCCCTCCTTTGAAACCTGGGTAGCTGAGTTTGGCTTTTCTGTTCAGTTATCTGAGAGCTCCCCTGGGATCTGGAGACAGGTAAATGGCTCTTGTCCTTCTCGCAGCCCTGTCATTTTTCAGAAAGCTTAAGGCTCTGTTGAGGAACCAGTATATAGAGGGCCAAGCTCCCTCCAGATTCTCCCAGGATGCTTTGTGTTGATGCCACTGGCTTTGTTCTTTCAAACATGCTCCAGGTGGGAGAGATGACAAATTGCTTTTCAGTGGTGGCCAGCAGCAGCAGGGGAGGGGAGGGTCTGATGAGCATCGGAAACAGCTGGACTGTGTGGATTCCGAGCTATCTGTGGATGGACTGGACTGAGAGAAAGGGTGAACGTAGTGAAGAGAGACAAGAGAGCACTTGCCTGGCAGAGCTCCCTGGATGAGAATGAGAGGAGTCTCATTCCTCGTTACACCTTCCCTTAGTCCAGCCAACACACAAGGAAGCGCTTACAAAAATAACTCATTATGCAATTATAATGACCAAGTCTAGCCCCAAAGAAGGGATATGGGAAAGTAGTTTTTAAAGGTGGGAAACTGTGAGTGTGGAACACAGAATAGCTGACCTGACTTGGTTCATAGATTGGTTAGTGTTCTGGAATTGATTTTTTTCTCATTTCTCTTTTTTAGTTTTTGTAACAAAAGACAGCTCCCTGAATGGGAAAGGAGAGGGATATATTAGGAAATGAAGAAATAAAATAGATCAATACATTTTAAGAGGAAAAAAATATTTAGGAAAAAAAGACAAAACCTGCCTTGCAAAAAAACATAGATTTAGAGATGGAAGCAACATTCTCGTTTTATAAGTGAGGAACCTGAGACCCAGAGATGTTAAAAGTCTCACCCAGAGTTGGTCAGTCATTAAAAATTTATTAGATGTTTATCATGTGTCATGCACTGTGCTAAGCACTGGGATACCAAAAAAAAAAAAAGGGGGGGGGATACAAATGTAATCCCTTTTGGGATCCCACCAATATCAAATGTCGGAGGCAGGAGTTAAAACTGGAGTTTCCCAAGTCCAGCTTCTCTCCTCACTTTAATTTATAAAATACTTTTCTTTCCACAATCCTGCAAAGGAATTGGAAAAAGATTTATTATCTCCATTTTTACAGAGAAGGAAACTGAGGCACAGAGAAATTAGGTGACTTACCTGGGTCATGCTGCTAGTCTCAGAGCTGGGATTCATTTGGACAGCCTTCTCAGTAGTCTGCACCAACCTCATTGTTGTTGCCTTATGGGAAGACAAAGTAAGCAGATGGTGACACGGTAGACTTGGAGGGGGGTGCCAACAAGTTCCCACCCCTACCCCCCACAAGACTTTGAGTCTTGTGAGTTCAAGAAAATAAAAACATTCTTTACATCATCCTATTTTAAGAATAGAGAATGTCAAGGTTGAGATGCTGAAAACTGGGACTCATATAACTTACCCCAGGTCCATTCATGGACCTCTCGGTCCATGCCAAAAATTGTAGCATGAAATTAAATGTATAGCATTAGAAAAGACACCATTATACTGACATAAAAATGTAATATTTCCCCATCCTTATTGAAAGATTCCTTGAAATTCAGGGCATCCATGAGGATCCCATAAGGATTCCAACATTTTAAAGAACTTTTCCAACTTCCAATAAGAGATCCAGAAGGGACTTTAGTTAGACATGGAGTGTCTCCATGCACAAGACTCAAAGATTCTCCTAGTCTCAACTGCTATAAAGTCAATGATAAGTAATTCATGTGAGTTAAACATTGCTTTATCCCTGGTGCCTCTTATAAAATGTAGATGCACCAAGAGAAGAATAAAAATATTAAGTCCCCAGTTCCCTCACAGGAAAATAACTTGGCATAAGATTAAAGCATTAAAATCAGGAAGGTTTTAACTAGTCTTGATCATTTTTTTTTACAGAGGAATAAACTGAGGACCCAGAGAGTGAAAGTGACCTCTCCAATCCAAGGTTCTTCCCATGACAAACACACCAACCTCCAGTATTCTGAATGTATATACTACAATGAACATGCATTATATACATTATTATATGTTCTGTAGTAGCAGTTAAGAGGATCCAGAAGTTAGGAAAATCCAAATCTAATTTGGATTTCAAATTAGAAAAATATGATTTTAAATTTACCTTTAGAAATACACTAGCTAGGTAATCCTAGGCAAGTCCTTTAGGAGCTACTTGCCTCAGTTTTCTTATCTGTAAAATAGAGATGTTTTACAGAGACCTGTAAAATAGAGCTCTGTAAAATAGAGGTGCTCCTACTTCCCACAGTTGTTGTGAGAATCAAACGATTATTTTTATGGATTGCTTTGACAGCCTTCCAGTGATATATAAATGCTAGCTATGATTTTGTTTGTACTGTAGAAAAGCACTAAAGTCTTCTGAGATAATCATGTGCATAGGATTAGACTTGAAAGCAGGAAAGACCATCTTAGATGCTTATTAGCTGTGGGACCCTGGATAAGTCCTTAGTTTCTATTACCCTCAGTTTCCTCACCTGTCAAAATGAGAATAATAGTATCTATTTTATAAAGGTACTGTGAAGATCGAATGAGATAATATTCATAAAGTGCTGTCTAAGTACTAGCGATTATTGTGAGACTGGGATGATAATGACATCCAACAAGCATTTCTCAAATGCCTACTAAATATTAGGCACTGTACAAGCTACTTACACAACAAAGATTCAAAACAAACAGTCCCTGACATTATGGACCATATGATATTTCATTAAGGGATGCAACATATATAAATAAACAAACAAACAAATGAATGAATGAATGAATGAATGAATGAATAACAAATAAATAATAGGGAGAGACAAGGAGTCAGAAAACCTGGCTTCAAGTCTGAGCATTGTCTCAAATTAGCCATGCGACCATGAGCAAACAACGGAACTTATAAAATCAGAGTATCTCCATCTGTAAAGTGTGGGGGATTAGTTGTTCCCATAGCTAAGTAGTCTCATAGATGCCTTCCAACTCTAATAGAGAGAGATTCTATAGCAGTATTCAGAGACAAAGATAAAATCAGGAGCCCTGGATTTAAATACTGGTACTGTACTGTGTGACTGGAAGCAAGTAAATTTATGTAACTGAGCCTCAGTTTCTTAATCTGTAAATCATGGAAGAAAATTCTTGAACTATTTATCTTTCAGACATATAGACCTCTTGTGTGTGTGTGTGTGTGTGTGTGTGTGTGTGTGTGTGTGTGTGTTGAGGGGATCAGGAGTAATTTAGGAAGAAATTTCTCCTATTTCATAGCTTTGTCCTAGACCTGGTAGAAAAATGTTCCTTTCAAGAGAACTTGGGTTCAAATCCTGGCTCTGATTTTATACAATCCTGACCTTATACAAATCACTTAATCTCAATATGGTTGGGTTGGTTTGTTGGTTGTTCATTCTTAAAGGGGACCAACTATCTAGGAAACATCACCATCTCAGAGTCGAATTACAATGTATCTGACTCAGTCTACCCTAGAATTTATCTACCAAATCTGGACCTTGTGGAAGAGAGTTCCTATGTTATTTGGGCTGGGTTCATGAGTATAGGGAATACCTATTGCAGAACTCCCAAATGGCCAGGGAATCCTACAGGTGAACCACTACCATTAATTTACCTTTCCAGAAAGTAGCATTGATACAGTGGACAAAAGCCCTGAACTTGGGCTGCAGAAGAGTTTTGAGACACAGATATACTCCCTGTTAAATTTGAAAAATGGGATTTTTGATAACTTGCCTCAGCCACGTTCTTAGCCTGAGATGCTCAGTAAAAAAAATACAGCACAAAATCAAGTGTATATGATTACTAAAAAAATGAGTGATATTGAAATAAAGAAATAATATTTTTGCCATTAAGGGAGTTCACAGTCAAGGATCCTTTGAAATACGAAAGGTCCACGAGTTCCAGGTTGAGGCTCTAAGGTCATTTCCATCCATGACATTCCATATTTTATCATTCACTATGTCTAGCACATAGATTAATATTCATAAAAGTAATTTATAGAGTCTTAAGGTTTTCAATGCATTGCCATGTGATCTCATTTGATGCAATGAGAGGTAAATACTATTGTTATTATTCCCATTTTACGGATGAGGAAAACAAGGTACAGAGAATTTAAATCACACAGGGTTACATAGCTAGGCAGTTATCTGAGACAGGATTCCAAATAAAATCTTCCTGACACTGAGTGCTAGGCAGCCACTGTGCCACCCAGCTGCCTAATAAATAAATGCTCAATAAATTTGTATTGATTGGTTTTATACCCACAGTTCTTTCCACTTCTATCTTTCTATTTGTATAGAATAGGATTGTAGTTCAACTGTTCCATATTCTAAATTCCCTTTCAATTCTAACGTTCTTTGTTCTGACATTCCTTCTAGCTAGCACGTTCTCAGTTCTAAAGGTTCTCTCAGCTGTAACGTTGCATGTTCTAAGGCCTCTTTAAACTCTCCTATTCCATATTCAAAACCCTATGAATCACGGACACTCCATGTCTAACTAAAGTCCCTTCTGGATCTCTTATTGGAAGTTGGAAAAGTTCTTTAAAATGTTGGAATCCTTATGGGATCCTCATGGATGCCCTGAATTTCAAGGAATCTTTCAATAAGGATGGGGAAATATTACATTTTTATGTCAGTATAATGGTGTCTTTTCTAATGCTATACATTTAATTTCATGCTACAATTTTTGGCATGGACCGAGAGGTCCATGAATGGACCTGGGGTAAGTTATATGAGTCCCAGTTTTCAGCATCTCAACCTTGACATTCTCTATTCTTAAAATAGGATGATGTAAAGAATGTTTTTATTTTCTTGAACTCACAAGACTCAAAACCCTCTTTCAACATTCCTTCATGAGAAGGTCAAGAATTCTTCAGGTCAGTTCCATCCAAGAGTAAGGGAATACGAATAGGACTCTCTTACGGAACTGGGAAACGGTGGCTGTCCCAGACCTCGGGGTGTTCCCACCTTCCTTCTACTATGGTCAAGGCACCGATGTAACCCTGACACGGCATATAATGGAAGGGCTCCCATTCAATAAAGGAAATCAGCTGCCTGACTCCTTTTAAGACAAATGATGTTATTACATCCTAATTGTATAAGCCCTTGTCGTTTATGCTTACAGCAGTACGGGGATGTGTAGTTCACATGCCCCGCTATAATTACAGCCCCATTATAATTTTGCAGTTAGCTGCGATGAGCTCTCACTCTGGTCAGGAAAACATGCCAATTTTGTGGGGGATTGAAGTCTGCCTAATTTTAGCAAATTGAGAGCCACACAAAAGAAAAGAGATAAATACTATGTTGTTATTTTTCATTAGAGAATTGCTATATTAAGAGACTGTGATCCAGCTGTGTTTGTTTAAATAAAAGTACGATTTGAATACCTCCTACAGCTATGTTCCTGCCAATGAATAAAAGATAAAATGCGGCTCTTGCTGGATGGGAGTCTCAGAGTTCTAGCTGACTTAGAGATTTATTGTTTAACATAAGGTGGTGGAAAGAGTGGAGAGCGGACCACACGCAGGGCTCCTTTGTGTATTGTTTCAAGCCATCCCACTAATAGATTTCTTCCACCAAGGCTCCCAGCAATTCAACTGCGCTCAAATGCTCCACTTAACTGTGAAAAAAATCATAATAAAGTGGCAATTACATCTAAATGGCAAGTGGAACCCAGATCCACACCATGAGGAATGTAAACTGGAGCAAAGACCATTCTAGTGGCGACACTGTATGTCAGCATCATTACGGTAATGAAATTAAGCTTCATTTATATCCTCCAAAGGAACCCTTTAACTTATCCTCAAGACCTCATCATTCACGAGATCCCCCAGCAGGACAATGTCACTGGAGGGTATTTATCAGCTCGAGAGGGAGTTCATAAGTGCCATGTCTTATTGAGATGATAAGCAAGGTGAGATTTCAGATTGGTTGAAAAGGTTTGGAGATGGAACGAGGAGCTTTGGGGTTCTTGGGGAATTCCATGAAAATAAGGACGATTTGATTTATGGTATTTCTATCTCCAGCATCTAGCACGGTCTCTGGCATATAGCAGGTGTTTAATGAATGGTTTTTGATTCGTTTATTCTATGACCAGCAATCACTTGCTAACCAAGATTCAGTTTCCTCACCGGTGTAATAAGGACAATGATCTCTAATTTGCCTCTTCTGGCTCGCACTATTGCTTAGAGGCTTGTAGGTTCACTGATTCAGAACTGAAAAACTTGTAAGATCTTAAAAACATATATTTATAGTTAGAAGTGACCTCAAAGACCATCTGAACCAGGGGTTGTCAAGCTTTGTTGTGCCATAGACTTCTCTGGCAGTGTCTGGCGAATCCCACAGACCTTTTAATAGAATAAAGTTTTTCAAAACAACAAGAACAAAAATACTAGCTTACATAGAAAACCAATTACATTGAAATATAGTTATCAACTTATGTATTTTCCACTCTAAATGTTTCTCATTTGGAAGCATGAGTGTGAGAAGAGCTCCCTAAGTGTCACCAGACTGATTGGTCAAGAGAGTTAAGACCCCAAAATGTGGAAAAGCCAGCAGGCACTAAATCTTTAAGGTATCATCTAACGTTCTTTGTATAATCTGAGGATCCTTCCACTCTTAAACCAGTGTGCCTACAATGTAGCACCATAGAAATGCTTTGATCAAGGGAAGGCAAAATCAAACTTTTTGTCCCTTTTTCACATATAAGGAAATTGAATTTGAAGTTGAAGTAGATTTTTCATGGTCATAAAATCAATTCAGGAAGGAAAGAAGGGAGGAGAAGGAGAAAGAAGAAGAAAAGAAGAAGAAAAAGGAAAGAATGGGAGGAAGAGTAGGAATAGAGGAGGAGAATGAAGAGGAAAAAGAGGAGGAGGAGGAAAAGAAGAAGAAGGAAGAGAAGGAGGAAAAGAAGAAGGAGGAGGAGGAGGTGGAAGAGGAAGAGGAGGAGAGAGAAGAAGAAGAAGAAGAAGAAGAAGAAGAAGAAGAAGAAGAAGAAGAAGAAGAAGAAGAAGAAGAAGAACGAAGAAGAAGAAGAAGAAGAAGAAGGAAGAACGAAGAAGAAGAAGAACAAAAACAAGAAGAACAAGAAAACTGCCACACGGCCACACACGGGGTCAGAAGGCCCGGAAGTCACCGGCTCTGTCCACCACACTACTCATAAAATCAGAAGATCCCACATCCCAGTGGCTTTCTAGGACAGATCCCAGTGTCGCTACCTCATCTCCGCTTCCCAGTGCCCTTCCCTTTCTGGAAAACGCCAACATGTGGGATGGGGCTGCCAAGGCCCGGGGAGGCCCCGAGTGCCCCAGCGGCGGGCCCAGCTGCTGGCTTTGCTGCCCGCCGCGTCGGGCGCATCAGTATTCCGGCCGCCTCTGCAGCGCGCTCGCTTGTAATCCCACGACCAAGCACGTAATTCTAAAGAGCTGATGTGTTGCTGCTGATTTAGCTTTGGCCAAGTGATGGGAGGGGTGGCTGCCTGCCAGGATCCGTTGACTGTGGCGGGGTCTAAAATGTCACAGGGACCGGCTTGTACTGTCTGAGTCAATTTAAATAACTGAAATGCCTAGAGTTAAAAATCTATTCCAACAGTAACCTTTCCGGTCAGCTCCCAAGTCCATGTTTTTCCTAAGTTTATGGCGTGGGGACCCGAAGTACTTTGTAAACTCGCTGTGAAGTCCTGGGGGGACGTGATTAGGAGCAGGAGCGGCCTGGCCTGGAGGAAGCGAGAGCATGCTCTCCTTCCACCCATCCGTGCTGATTATTATTGGTGTTGGCTACAATAATAAACCTCGTTACAACATCGTGTTCGGCACTCGGCAGACATGGTTCCTATCAAGCGGGGGATGCTGATATCCTTCTAGTAGAAAAAAACAGATGATTTGGGGTTCCTCAGGAAGGTTTGGGTAGTGGAGGTGGAGGATGGCAAATGCGAAATGAGCCCCTGAGGGGGTGTTTTTCCTCCCAGTACACAGCCGAGTATGGAAACCGCCTTGAAGAACCGCCATGAAGAATCCTCCCCCACCACATTTAGCAAACACCTTTTGGAAAATAATCATCGGGCTCTCTTAGGACTTTCTTTTTCTCTTTGAAGATTTCAGGCCAGAGTTGATGTGAACCATTCCCCCAAAGGAATTCCTCCTAGGTTACATAAACAAGATATGAAAAAACGCACTTTGAAGATTTCATACTTGGTTGCAGAGCGACAGATCCGCTCTCTAAACTTGGATTTTCGAGGCGGACGCCCCTGACACGGAGCGTCTACACTGGCACATTTCAGATTGATTCTGAGCTTCAGGGGGAGCAGAATGTGCTGACAACCACTCACAGTCATACAATGAGCAAGGTCAAATCTGCGGCTGGGGAAGGCCGGATCAGCTCGGAGAAGCTGGGGACCAGAGAGGGGCGCCACCCAAGTTGACAGTTGAGTGATGGAGCAGGCACTAGTGATCACAGAGAAAAGGGGTTGTCCAAGGGCAGCCTACAAGATGTTGGAGTTCTCAGTTGGCCCGGACTGTTCTCAGGAGCCTAGCCGGTTGAGAGGAGATGGGATTTTACAGTCTCACCAGATCCTTTTGGCTTCTGTAATCACAATATTGGGAGGTTGAGAGAGAAGGGAAGAATGATGGATATTCTTTTACCAGTCAAAATACTGAGCGGAGGAAAGACAAAGAAGGGAGGCCTAAAAATGTCCTTTTGGCAAGGTCTCCAAGAGAACCGGCATAACCTACTTTCTCAGATGTTGGAAGGTAGAAAAAATGATATGCCATATTTAAAGTAAATAAAAAATTTTATGAAGTTATATACCCACCACTTATTAATATTTTTATTTTGGCCTTTTGTTGTTCTGTAGAGTTCAAATAGAAATTGTTCTGAGAAAAGTTACTCTTACTATGATTACTCTTTAATGTTTAACAAACTCTCTCACAGAAAATTGGTTTTTATCATTGAGTCAAAATGTTGGGGACTCATTCAAAGGATCATTGGGAAACCTTCAGTCACAGACAGGACAACAAAGATCCTTCTCCTACTCCTACCACTACTGAGCATCCCACTTAAAGGAGGATAAAGAGAGAGAGAGAAAGGGTTTTCAATTATCGCATTATCATACATATACATACACACTTGCCAGATTAATCTTTCCTCTTCATAAAAGGGGAAAGAGAAAAGAAAACCAGCACTTGTGAAGCACCTATTATGTGCCAGGTATGGTGCTAAGTGTTTTATTAATATTATCTGATTCTAGAGAATTCAAATTAGCTCTGCTCATGTGACTCCTGGCTCTAAATCCTTTAACAGCTCTTCCTTGAAGGGCATAGCCAATCCAAACTCCTGTACTTCCCTTCTACATAATGAATAATGATGTATAATAATAAATAATCCAGCTAAATCAGACTACCCTATAGCACAACCTCAAATGGCCTTCCTTTCTTCTCTCCCCCTAATGCTACTCTTAAAAAATCACCAGTATTTATTTTGCTTGTATTATAACATATTTTTGTTTGGGGAAGAGACAGCGTGGCATAGGGGCTAGAGAACTCACTTCAGGGGCAGAACTGCTTGGGTTCAAATTCTTTGGCACACCTTTTCTGGGTAAGCCATGTATCCTCTTGAACCCTAGACAACTTAAAATTCTGAGTAGTGGATAAGGTCCCCACAGTATGAAGAGTTTCTCCCTCTGGGAGGTTTATATCTGCATTATCTCCCTGTGATAAAAAAATGTAAACTTTTCAACAACAAGTATTTCAGTGAAATCTGTATCTCTAGCATCTGACATATAGAGGTGACAATATATTTGTATTGATTGACCTAACAAGGGCTAATTGACTAATTCGTGACTTAAAAGTTGTTAGGAATTTAGTAATTTTGGAGATTGCAGTTTCAGTAGAGTTATACGGTTGGAAACTAGATGGCAAGAAATTGATAAGTGAGTGGGAAGTGAGGGAAAGAAAGCATCAAATGTAGACAACCCTTTATCGGAGGGCAGCCATGATAGAAAATTAACAAAAAAGATGATATATTGAAGGAATGATAGGGTGAAGTAAGGACTTTTTGTTCTGTTTTGTTTTTAGAAGACAGAGGGAGACCAGAGTGTATCTCCTGGTATCAGAGAGTCAGTGGACAAAGAAGACTGAAGGTGAGACTAAGGAAGGAACTGATTAATGGAGTAAAGTTTCTGGAGGAGTTCAGAAGGAAAGGGACAAGTACAAGAAGAAGATTGGTCTTAGGCAACAAATGGCCATCTCAGAGGATGAGTGATGATGCTGACAATCTGTAATGAGGGGGGGCAGAGAGTCCATAACAGATGGTCTCTGTTTTCTCAGTAAGTGGGTGAGGTGAGATCCTCTTCTGGGAATGTAAAAGAGAGAAGAGAAAAACAGAAAGAAAGTGAGACAGAGAGAGAGACAGAGACAGATAAAGAGAAACAGAGACAGAGAGAGAGGAGAGAAAGGGAGAGAAGGAGAAAGAGATTCCAAGTATCACTGACACCCTCTACATTCAGGCTCTGGGGCAAAGTAGGGTGGGGTAAACCCGCCTTCCATAGACTCCCTAACCACTTGCTTTACAATGTTGTTGGAAGGGAAGCATTTGTAAGCCACTTCACTACCTGAACCCTTAAAGGGTCAATGGAATACCAGGCAATATTATTGGAAGGGGGAGAGTCCCTCAAGTCATATCTCAGCTACCTTAATGCTGCTTATAGACAGTGATCACATCTGAAGGTGATATGAGGAGGAAAACTGAATCTTGGGGCAGCCAGCTGCACAGAAAGGGACCCTGAGATACCCTCTACTTCCCACTGCAGTCTCTGTCAATCACGTAAGTCATTCATAGATGAAGTCAGAATTAAATAGCTCAATATGCTCAAGATTTAAAATTCAGATGGAGATAGCTACAGGAATAAAAGTGACAGAAACAATGATAGTAACATGTCTTACTGTTATTTCTTTCCTTCTTTTCCTTTTATCTAAGCTGTTAGACATCTTTTTACCTCACTGAGTCCAAAGCATAGCCTTAATATTAATACATCCATTTTAAACATGTTAATGTTGACATTATGTCCATTTTACAGATGATAAAACTGAATCATGGGGATTGAACCAGTGTCACAAATAAGACTAAAAATGGTGCTGAGATGATAATCTAGATTTTAATATCATGTTTGGGGTTTTTCTACCAATAATGATTTCTGCTCAAATAGAGCTTTTAAAAAATTGGATTTTGTATTTACAGAAACTTAACATAGTATCTGGTATATAATAGTGGTTTAATAAATACTTGTGAATTGAATGACTGAGTGATTGGTTGATAGTTTCTTGCAGTGATAAAATATTTTTTTTCACCCATGATATCACTGAATTCTCACAAATGCTTTATAAATTAAGATGTGGATTCTAGAGCAGGAAAGGAACCTCAGAAGCCACTGAGTGGAATGCCCAAATTTATTCTTTATATTTTTAAAAGTTTAAGTTCCAAATAATATCCTCTATCTACACGATTATATATATACATATATACCCTATTATATATATATATATATATATATATATATATACATATGCATATTCTGTCCTCTCTCTCTTCTTTCCCTCCCTCTTCCTGGAGACAATAAGGAATCAGAATAAGTGACATAGGTAATATGTAATAGAATTGTCACTCAGAGATAGAATTGTAAGTGTCCATGAGGGCATCTAGTCTATCTTCTTTATTTTAACAAATAAGGAAACTGAGGTCCAAAAAGAAGTGATGGACTGTGAGTTCTATAGGCAATATATAATAGAATCACAGAGCATAGAGAGATAGCGCTTTGAGTATCCACAGGGCCATCCAGTCCACCCTCTTCATATTACACACGAGGAAACTGAGGACCAGTCAGTCTTTACCCCCCACCATACTTCCCTTTTCACTGCAGTCCCAACAAGGCATCTGCAGAGAGATGCCTTGAACCACTCTGTGGCTGGGTTCAAGCCCCGGGACAATAAACAGTAGAAAAACCAACACCCTTCCCTCAGGAAAGAGTCCAACAGGAAGATTTTCACAATTTATCATGATACTTCCTTCCTTGAAGCCCAGTACAATCCCAGCTTTCCAGCCTGCGTTCCCCCTCTCCTTCCTCCCCTTAGCCTTCCTCGGGGGCCTTCCTTTCACTTCCTTCTCCACACCTGCCATTCAGACCTGGGGAGGTTAAGTTCTGCTTGAGAAATCCCATGCTGTGTTGTGGTTTCCATCTGTGCCATCGACTGAACACATAAAGCAGTGCCAGAGGCAGAAGGGCTACCAGGCTGGGCAGCTTCATCAGCTTCCACAGATCAGTTCTTGGGAAGCCACTTGGGTAAGAGCCAGCCTTTAATCCCATTTCTGAGGTGTTAAACGCTTACACTGAAAATTTAACAATCAGCTCTCCATGCTGGGTTTGATTTGATTCCAGCACATCCATATTGGGTGGCTTTGGCAGATATAACCTTCCTTTTCTATGGGAGTCCTTTCACCCTCCTCCAATTTCCTGATTCAATTTCCCTCCACCTCTCTTGCCAGGAGAGGGAGGTAAGGATGGGGCACCGTTCAGCAAAGGGACCGAGAGGCATTTCCATGTTCATTCTCTGAAATGAGATAATAGGTATGAAGTACTTTGCAAAGTGCTGTATAAAGAGAATATGAAAATGAAATAAAGAGGGTGAGCCAGGGGAGGAGAAAGAAGGAAAAAGGAGAATTAAAGACAAGAAAAAGAAGGGACAGAGGGAGGGAGGGAGGGAGGAAGATGGGGAAACGATAGAAGCTAGCAAAAACATTGCCTGAAAGATACTACCCAGGGAAGCATGGAGAGGAAGAAGTGTGGAGAGAGAACGTTTGAAACGTCTGCAAAATATAACTCAATTATCTGAGCTCAGCCATAACAAGGAAAAAATCCCATCAGGTTGTAAGAGCCATAAGTACCCAAGAGTTACGTTGACTGCATTTATAAACAGATATCTTTTGGCAAGAGAATCAAAAAGGCCTCCGCAAGACACGCGATTCTGGGCTGGAATCCATCCCCTCCGTGCATTAATTGACTCGGTTTGAACTCTACTGTTTTCAGTCGGAGAATTTGCTGTGAACATGTTGTACATATCTCAGATATCAAATAGCAAATGTGCTGCAGCCAGATACGGAACCGGAGCCAGACATTTTTCATTAATCAGTCGTGTACGCTCCCCGTGAATAGGAAATGGAACACAGAAAGGGAGACGAGAATGGGAGAGATTCCCACTAGGTTTCCTGAGCCTCTACCACATCCTCTTCCACCTGGGTTCCCCAAACCAGGTTAGAAACAGAGCCCTCGTGCTCACCATAGTGGGTCAGTATTTGGCAGTTTCTTCCAAAGGGATCCACTCTCCTGCACACTTTCCCCATGCATGTACAGCCTTGTTCTCCAAGAGCTCTTTGGAAGCTGGCTGCTCTCCTGGAAAGATGGCAGGTCTGGGAGTCGGAGGATCTACTGTCTATGGCTAGCCTTGAGCAATGGTGAATCAGACAATCTCCCATTTGGGTAGGGACCTGTCAGAAGTCTAATTCAGGCTGTCCCTGACCAAGAAACCTAGCTACAGTATGTCCAACAAGGAGGCACCCCTCAGGTGCCTCTAGCAAGAGGGTATCTCCCTGTCCATTTAAGTAAAATCTAAATAGTAATTCCTTGTTCCATGTCAGATATTGTGCTCAGTGCTAGAGGTGCATGTGCCAGCAAACGAGAAAACTGCCATTTTCCAACAAGGAGCTTCCATTCAAATGGTATAAGTCAATACATACAAGAGAGCAGAAGTGGAGCAGGGATTGGGGGTGGCTTGAGAAAGTCCAGCATCAGAGTCACAGCCAAGAGAGGAACAGAGGGCTCAGATGTTTGGGAAGGTTTTGTTTGTTAGTTTTGTTCCTTTGTCCCTTCCCCACCCAAACCCCCTACCCCTACCACCTACAAGCCTAAACTGCCTCCTTGAGATACTTTATCCTTCCCTCCTAACTCCACACTCTGGGGCCAAACAAGAGGACAAAGCTTTCTTCCTTTGGATAGCCCTGGCTTCTTTTTTTAACTCTACCACTTTGGCGCCCTCCCGGGCAGCTAAAGGGCAGAAATACATAACTAAAGGGATCTGTCTGGACTTGGAGTCAGAAACATGATGAGTTTAAATCACCCCATTTTTTTGTTTTTGTTCTTTTTGTTTTCTTTTGTTTCTATTGTTTTTTTTTTCTAAGGGGACAATGCTGGTAAATGATTTAATCTCTCCCAGCCTCAGTTTATCTCATCTGCATAATGAGAATAGCAATAAGGATCAAAGAAGATAGTATGTATGAATTGCTTTGAATATGTTTATAAATTCTTACTTATAATTATTAGAATCAAAGTGAGATTAAAAAGCCTTGCCTTGTGAACCTCACATAATGGTTAAAAATAATCAAATAACACTATTATATAAAATGTAGGATTAATTGTGTGTAAACATATATGTAGACACACATTTCTCTATATATACATACACACATTCATACATGCACATATATTTTGGATATGTACATAGAGACATGTGATCACATGAAATGTGCTTCTATGTGCCCATGTGTATTTGTACATGCATGTTGTGTGCATATAGATATCATTATGATTAAATGTACATATGTGGCCATGTGGAGATGTGTTGCATCCACATATACATGCACACAATGTGGATATCATGCATGTGTATGTGTGCACATATGTATGTGCCTTGTGTGTATTTATATATGCAGTTATCTCTCTCTGTATATATATATATATATATATATATATATATATATATATATCTGTGTATGGATGTGTGTATGGATGCATATATGTAAGCAGACAGAAGGAGTAGGCTATAATGGAAAGAATCCTGATTTTGGAGTTGAAAGATTTGTGTTCATTTCATTTTGAACTTCCTCTGTCTATAACCGTGGTCCATCAGTCATTCATTAAACATTTGTTAACTCTTTACTACCATGTCAGGTACCTATATGCTGGAGATATAAAGAAAAACAGAAAATGCTCTCGGCCCTCAATTTGCTTTCATTCTAAGGGAGAGATGACAGCATGCACATAGATATAAATTATATTCAGGCAGCCAGTATCTTGGAGTCAAGAAGACCTAAATTCAAATCGCACTTTAAACTCGGCTCTCTCATCTATAAAATAGAAATAAACATAGCACCTGCCATCGAGCATCATTGTGAGGATTATAGATTGTAGGTCACTTTGGGGTATCAAGGCTCAATATTATGGTACAAAGTAAGTTTAGAGGGGGAAGCTAGCAGCAGCTGGAAAGTCCTCCTATAGGAGGTGGGGCTAAAGTAAAATCTTTTGGGAATCCAGAAACCCTAATAGATAGAATCTGTGAGGGAGGTGAAGGAATGGAGAAAACAAGCCATGTGGAAGAAACTTGAAGAAACCCCCCTAAGTCTCCCTAAACCTCGGTCATTTTATTTAGAAAAGAAAATCTTGATTGAAAAAAGTCAACATGGTACTATCAAGGGCGTGTTGCTTCACACCAGATTTGTTCCCTTTCTCAATAGTAGAGTGGTAGATCAAACAAATGCGTTTTATAGTTTAACTTGATTTTAGCAAGACTTCTGATAAAATATTTCATATAATTTAGTCAGAAAGAGAACTATAGGTTGGATGATAGTACAATGAGATGATTCAAAATTGGTGGATTGACTAGATTCAAATCACAGTCTTTAAAGGCCTTGTAGTGACAGGGAAGGGAATTTCCCATAAAATGATCCAGGGATATGGTCCCATCTCCTATCTCTATGCCTTTGAACAGGATTTCTTCATTCCTAGAATGTACTTCTTCCTCACCTCTCCCACAAAGAATCTCAAATATCCTTCTAGGTCCAGCTTCAGTTCTCCCTCCTATAAAACATTGATTCTCATCCCCTACTCATTATTTTCATCTTCCCTTTTGGTATTCCATATTTTATTTGTGTATGGTCAAAGAAATAAAGAATATTTAACTTGTGGAACAGTAGACTGAAAGGGAACTTGGTAGCCATATATAGGTATTTGAAAGGCTATCATCTGGAGGAAAGATTCAATTTGTTCTATTTAGACACAGAGGGAAGAACCAGGAGCAATGGGTACAAATTCCCAAGAGACATATTTAGACATGGCGGAAGAAGGAAATAACTTCGTTATAATTACAGATACCCCCCAAAAAAATGAATGAGCCATGTTGGCCCACAAAATAGTGAGTCCCCCCTCATTGTAGGTCTTTAAGAAGAAGTTGGATGCCCATTTCTTAGGAATGTTACACTGGGGATTCCTTTGTAGATATGTTATTGTTGTTCTTGCTGTTGCTGTTGTTATTGCTGCTGCCCTTGCTGTTGTTGATTCATTTCATTAGTGTCCAACTCTTCCTGATTCCATTTTGGGTTTTCTTGGCAAAGATATTGGAGTGATTTGTCATTTCCTTCTCCAGCTCATTTTACTGATGAAGAAACCGAGGCAAACAGGGTACAGTGACTTGCTCAGGGTCACATAGCTAGTAAATGTCTTAGGTTAGATTTGAACTTGGAAAACTGAGTCTTCTTAACTCCAGATCCAGTCTTTTATGCATTGCTACACTCCCTCGCTGCCCCTATGTTGCTTTAGGTCTAGGTTGATAAATGACTATTAAGATCCCTTCTGATTAGGGGTTCTTTAATTAAGGGATCTATGAACTTGGGTGAGAAAAATGTACCTTTATTTTCACTAACCTTCAATAGAAATTTGCCACATCTATATTTTATAACATGATTCTGGCTTCCCCAAATTGCCAAAGGAGTCCATGATTTGAAAAAGTTAAAAATCTCTCCTTCCAACTTTCCGATCTGGGATTCTATAAAGACAGATTAGGTAGCATCTTGTTATGTAAAGTTCTATAAAAGAATTCCAGTAAAATAGTGTGGGGGTATCTCAAAAACAGAAATCTGATGCCCTAGAGATCATTGATTCTGAGACTGACAAGCAGGAATAAGAAAACAGATAAATATGGCTAAACAGAGATTGAAAATGGAAAGGGCTAGTGCTGGGAATGAAAGCAAGAGCATAATAAGCAGTGGTCCTCTCATAATGTCAGGAAAGCAAATGCCCACAATGCACTGGGACTGGTGATAAGTGTTACAAGCAATTTTTCAAAGCATTTCTTAATCCATTTTGGAGTAGAAGATAGATCAAGAAAAGAGCAGGATTCACATTTGTCATGGTTGTGGAGAAGAAAAGGGATGGACAAAAGGAAAAACAACATGAAACTCTCATTCTGTTCTATTTCTTCTACTAAGAAGAATGACCTATATAGCTTTGGAAGGATAGAAGGAAAATAACTAATGGCTCCTTGTAACCCAAGGTAAGTAAGACACTCATAAGAGAGTTCCTAACCTCCCTGTGAGGAATATTCTATTCACATATGAGAGCAATTGTTCACAGGGAGCTTAGTAGATATAATTTCTAAAGCACTTAAATCCAGCCTTCCTTATTTTCCTGCTGAGAGTGCAGAGGTCCTAGAGGTTTCTGAGTCAAAGCTAGTACTTCCTTTTCTCAGACCAAATGATTTGAAATATACCCTTGTTCAATGCATTTGGGGAAGGGAAAGGATGATGAAGAAATCCAAGATACTAGAAGGTTGGAGTCAGTGATGAGAAACAGGCTGAGGTGGGGCCACAAAAGAGTGGCCACAGTATGGAGACATCTCAGGAGCTACATATTTTGACTAAGAAATCAGAACTTCTTGGGACAAAGCCCTGGTTGCCCTATCCTAGCCCTGGGAAACTCAATGATGTAAACCTCAATGATGTGGATTTGAATCCAGGTATTCTAACTTCAAGTCCAGTGTTTTTTCCTCTCTATTATATTGTTTTCTAAAGCTTTCTGTTCTGCTTAAAAGTAAGATTGCCCTTTTATTTAGAATGTAAAGAAGATCAAAGTTGGAAGGGAACTTAGGGATGGATCCATTCAACCCCTACATATTACAAATGAGAAAAATAAAGACCATAAAAAAAATTTCACCGAAAGTCCCTCCACAAATGATTGGAAGAGTGAGGTCCAGAAACCCATGTGTCTAATTCCCTGTCCAGTTGGTTTTTCTTTGTTCCAAGTTACCTCCTGATGTACATTTGGCAACTGCTTCAGGGAATCCTCTGACTAGATCAATGCATCTAAGGTTGTGGCAGGAAACCCTCAGTGGCTTTGTAAAACTTTTCCCTCCCTTCCCCTTGTCTACTTCTTTCACATATCTTTTCTTTCCTTGATATCCTCTTTGGCAGGAGAGATCTCCTGCTCTTGAATCCCCAGCAAGTTTATTTAATCTAGACAACTGCTGTCTCCCTTAAATGAAACATGAATATTTATCATAACGAAAGACATGAATTATTAAAACTCTGTCCTGCAAATCTAATAAGATGTGAAGTCTTCACAAAAGGATGGATGGAGAATGGACTTGTCATCCCTAAAAGGGACAAAACTGTTCATTCCCAAGAAACTGGCACCAGACTTCCCTGCCTCCATGATGTGACTCCTGCTAGTTAAGTCATTCTAACTCAAAAATCAAGGGGGAACCCAAGGTGAAGAGCCACAAAGTCTCCAATGTTCACTCCACACCCCACATCCCTGTTGTCCCCACTTACATGGACTTCTTCCCACATGAAGCCTTTCTTAATCACTCACAGGAGACTGAAATTAAGGAGAAACTTCCCCTTGAACTTAATATGTATATACTTCCTATTTACTTATCCCTGTGCTCAGCCCTGCTACAAACATCAGTAAAACAGAAAGTCCTTGATGGAAGAAGACATTTTTGTCTTCTTTCTGCAGAGCAGAACATATTATCTGGACCAGAAAAGATGTTTAATGTTGCTTGAGTTCATAATGACACAAAATATAGAGATCACAGAAGATAAAATGGATAATTTGATTACTTTAAATTTTAAGGTCTTTTTGCACACACAAAACTCAATGCAGTCTAATTAGAAGAAAGAAGGAAAGCAGGGGAAAAATTTTATTACAAGTTTCTTTGAAATGGGTCTCATTTCTTAAATATATAGGGAATTGAGCCAAATTTATTTTCTAAAAAGAATTTTCCTAATTGATAAGTGGTAAAAGGATATGACCAAGTATTTTTCTGGAAAAGAAATCTATCAATAATCATATAAAATGCTCCAAGTCATTAATAATTTAAAAATGTAAATTAAAGCAATTCTGAAATACCACCTTACATCTATCAATTGGTCAAGATGACAGAAAAGAAAAATAACAAATGCTGGAGGGAATATGGCAAATACTAATGTGTACTTATGAACTAGTCCCAACCATTCTGAAGAACATGTCAAAAGAGCTATAAAACTTTGCATACCCTTTGACACATCAATACCACTATTAGATATGTTTCCCAAAAATATCAAAGAAAAACAAAGAGGACTTGTATGTATAAAAAATTTATAACAGCTCTTTTTTCCAACAACAAAAAATAATGGAAACTGAAGGGATCCCCATGTGTTGAGGAACAACTGAACAACTTGAGCTATATGAATATAGTCCAATACTGCTGTGTTATTAGAAATAATGAAGGGAATGATTTTAGAAGATCCTGGGAAAACTCATATTAACTGCTACAAAGTGGAGTGAACAGAACCATAACACATTATATATAGTAATAGCAATATTAAAACAACAGTTAACTTCTTTCTGCTCAATAAAATGATCCACAACAATTCCAAAAGACCCATGATAAATAATTCTATTCACCTATAAAGAAATAATGGATGGACTCAATACAGATTGAAATATATGTTTTCTCTTTTTTTTTGCAATGTGACTGACATGGAAGTGTTTTGTAGGATCTCATATGCATTAATGAGTATCATATTTCTTTCATTCTTGAAGTGCAAGGAATGGGATAAAAGAAGGAAGAGAATTTGGTGCTGAAAATAATTTTTAAATAATAAAATAAGTAACAAGAATCCATAAATAAATATTGGCTAAATTGAGTTCAACATAGTGGAGAATCCATATATTCTCATCTTCAATTTATAGGTAAAGAAGAGAACTTAGAATCTCCAAGAGCATTAATTTGTCCAATACAATGCATCTTTGAGGAGACATCACAAGGACTTGGAAAACTTTGGAACGCTCTCCTTTCCACCAAGCTAAGATAAATCAAGATTCACAGGGAAATTGTTTGTTTTCAACTCTCACCCACATATTTGTTGAGAGCAAAATTTTCTAGAATTCAAATGACTAGAAATTAAAGATAAGCAGGATCTTCTTCCCCCAGAACCCCATGAAATACCAAAAAAAAAAAAAAAAAAAAAAAACAAGAACAAGAACAAAAACAAAAACCTTCAAAGTGAGACTGCTAAGGAATTATAGGATATTAAAGTTTCTTCTGAATCATTGACGAAAAATCCTAGTGACTTTGTAGATAAAAAAAAATTGTCCTAACCCCCTTATTATGGCTAATTTCTATCCTTTCCATTGTTTTCAGAAGCTTACTATTATCAGTCTCGCATATGTCTCTATATTTCTGTCTCTCTATGTCTTTCAGTTGTCTTTTTCTCTCTCTGTCTTTCTATCTGTCTTCCTTTGTCTAATAAGAAAAGTCAAATGGTAAAAAGATTTATATTTAGTCCTACCCCACTCCAATTTTACCTCAAACAAAAATACTTTTTTCAGTCAGAAGAAACAAGCATTTCTATTTAAAAATGAGTTCAAATTTTGTCATGTATACTCAGGGGGCAAGTAATTTAATGTCTCTTATCCTTGTAGGATCATAGATATGGTGACAGAAAAAAAACCTGAGGCTATCTATTCCAAATATATCATTTTACAGAAGAATGGCTGAGGCCCAGAAAGGTTAATTTCCTTGCTCAAGGTCACACAGTTAGTATTAAAGAAAGGATTTGAACCCAGATCCTCTGAATGCAATGTCATTATACCAAGCTAAACTTTATTTCTTCTTCACTGTTGAGCATTGCTTTATGGAGGGATTAATAAATGATCATTAAATGGATGGATGGATGAATGGATGAGTGGATGGAAGTCTCCATTATGCAGAATTAGAAGGTGAAGTGTTAAGGACTACAGGCTTGAAAGAGGTTAACCTCTCTAAGGAAAAAGGTTTTTTCTGTACTGATCCAATCATCTGTTATGGAGAGGGACCCTTGGAAGAAGAGAATTTACTTATTGATTTGTGTTTCATTAATATGAGTTCCTGAAAGACCTCTTATCTAGTAAAGATATGATTGAAATTATTAGACTATAAGTATTTATAGTTATATGACATTGCCCTCTATTTAATAAAACCTGATAAACTAGCTCTCTCCCATATTTTAAATTGCATTACACAATGAAAATTAAAGTTGATGTAACATATATTTTGTGGTTTTAATCATAACAATTTTATCAAAAATGACTTTTTTTCTTGCCTGAGATACTATCAGGATGGAAAATGAGATCGATATCACATTTTTCTCTCTAATTATATGCTTTGCTTCTGCACACTCATCTTAATGAAATTCAAGAACGGGGGAGTGGGAATTAAAAAGATGAGAAAAAATCAGTTGGAGGTATTAGGATATAAATGACGTCACCCCAGTTTGATAGCCTCTAATATGATGATTGAAGATTAAAGAAAAGGACTCCAAAAGTCATTCAAATAAATGTTCTCTCAAAGGTATAAGTCTTCTAACAGACTCCTTCTAATCCACTAACATTCAATGGAGGTTAAGGAAGGAAGGCTATGGGGTAGAGCTGTTCACCTAATGTAAGAGATAAATGTTTGATATGGTGTCAACAACAGTAGATTTGGTATCAGAGGGCCACAATTCAAGTCCAAGCTGAGTTATTGGATGATCATGATTAAGTAACTGAGAGTTCTCAAATTCCCTCTCTCTAAAATGAGGGAATAGGACAAAATCAATCTAAGACACTGATGTTCCTAAATCTATGATCCTAGAACTTTCCTGCCTTCCTTCACCCCCTCCCAGCCCACTCAACCATTTTTATTTTATATGTGATATAATTATAAAATTGTACCATTTCCTGAATTTGTTCTTTTGGTCAATATAAGTCAATCAATCAATGAGCAAACACGCACTAAGACTCTACTCATAGTAGTCAATCAGTGAAATAGGTAAGATTCACAGGACAAAAAAAGTTAGTGACTACAGTAATCTCATGTTTGAAAAACCCCAAAATACCAACTTTTGGGATAAAAACTCAATATTTGACAAAAACTTCTGGGAAAATTGGAAATTAGTATGGCAGAAACTAGGCATTGACCCACACCTAACATCCTATACCAAGATAAGGCTGAAATGAGTTCACGATTTAGACATAAAGAGTAATCTTATAAACAAATTAAAACAACAAAATGTGGCTTATTGCTCAGATCTGTGGAGAAGGAATGGATTGGTGGCCAAAGGACTGAAAATTATTATTGAACAAAAAATAGATAATTTTGATTATATTAAGTTAAAAAGGTTTTGAACAAACAAAACTAATGCAGAAAAGATTAGAAGGGAAACAGTAAATTGGGAAAACCTTCTTATATTCAAAGTTTCTAATAAAGGCCTCATTTATAAAATATATAGAGAATTGACTCAGATTTATAATAATTCAAGCCACTCTCCAATTGAGAAATGGACAAATGATATGAACAGAAAATTCTCAGATGAAGAAATTAAAACTATTTCTAGTCATATGAAAAGATGCTACAAATCACTATTGATCAGAGAAATGCAAATTAAGACAACTCTGAGGTATCACTACACCCCTGTCAGATTGGCTAAGATGACAGAAAAGGACGACAAATACCAGAGGGGATGTGGGAAAACTGGGACACTTAATACATTGTTGATGGAATTGTAGATTGCTCCAAATCTTCCAGAGAATTTGGAACTATGCCCAAAGGGCTATCAAACTGTGCAAACCCTTTGATCCAGCAGTATTTCTACTGGGCCTATATCCCAGAAAGATCTCAAAGGAGGAAAAGGGACCACATGTGCAAAAATGCTTGTGGTGGCCCTTTTCATAATGGCAAGACACTGGAAACTGAGTGGATGCCCATTAGTTGGAGAATAGCTGAATAAGTTATGGTGTTTGAATGTTATAGAATATTATTGTTCTGTAAGAAACCGTCAGCAGGATGATTTGGGAGAGGCCTAGAGAGACTAAAAGGAACTGATGCTGAGTGAAATGAACAGAACCAGCAGATAATTGTACATGGCAACAACAAGATTATATAATGATGAATTCTGATGGACGGGGTAACTCTCAACAATATGACGATTCAGACCAGTTCCAATGACTTTGTGATGAAGAAAGCCATCTATACCCTGAGAGAGGATTATGGAAACTGACTGTGGATCACAACATAACATTCTTTTGTTGTTGTTGTTTGCTTGCATTTTATCTTTTTCTCATTTTTTTCCTTTTTGATTTGATTTTTCTTGTGCAGCAAGATAATTGTCTAAATATGTCTGCATATATTGGACTTAACATATATTTTTACCATGTTTAATATATATTGGATTACTTGCTATCTAGGGGAGGGGGTGGGAGGAAGAAAGGAATTGAACACAGAGTTTTACAAGGGTTGATGTTGAAAAATTATCATTACATATCTTTTGAAAATTAAAAAGCCTTAATAAAAAAATCTACTCATACCATATATATCACAATTTGTGCTAGGAACCGGGAATATAAAATCAAGTCAAACAGGTCCTACTCTCAAAGAATATACGACATAGCTGATGAGGAAAGAAGAAGTAGCAACAACTTCAGTGAAATCTTCAAGAAAAAGAGGGAGTCTATGGGCAAATCGTGAAGAAAAATACCTACTATTCATAGACAATAGCCCAATGCTATGCACAGAGATGGGAGGTGTGTGTGTGTGTGTGTGTGTGTGTGTGTGTGTGTGTGTGAGAGAGAGAGAGAGACAGAGAGAGAGAGAGAGAGAGAGAGAGAGAACCGAATGCTAAGGCATAGAAATGGGAGATGGAGTATTTTATATAAGGAAAAGAAATTGTGAGAAAGAACATACACAAAGAAGTTTATTTTAAAAATACAATTAAGAAAGTACATCTATGTGGGAATTCATCTCGATGTTCCCTCTTGCAATTCACAGGATGACCACCCCAGAGCAGGATCTCATCAGTGCTCCACTTTCTACATTTCTCAGCTGCATGACTATGGATGAATCATTCCATTTCTTCATCTAACAAATGGGACTAAGCTTAATTTTACACTCTCCCTCATAGCTATGTAGTGCATTGCAAAACAACAACTCATGTCTACTTCACTAATACATCTGGAAAATATTTTTGTCAGTCATTCCTATCAATTGAATCAGATTTCAAATTTACTGGATGAGCTGGAAAAAAGACCCTTTGGAAAATCCTTTTGTTAATGCACCAGCCACTTCGAAAAAGAGCAGCCAGGTTCCACTTGCCCATACATGGGAAGAGTGCTCCAGACCCTCATATAGTTCCAGGTCCTCTGTTATCACAAAACCCTAAAATATTTCCTTGGCCAAAGAGGTGGGAGAAAACTCGGAATTACTTAAAAATTGATGATTGGCCAGATTGCTGCTCCAAGGCTCCAGGGGAAGTGGAATCCAGTCCCCACTCTCCTTCTTGAGGGCTGAGACATGAAAAAGGAGTAGCTTTGTGTAAAGTAATAACAGCTTGTAAAATTTACCTTTTGTTTAAATTCCCCTTTTCAGCGCTGCCTATTGGGTCGGCAGGGCACACTTGAATGCTGATCTGGGTTAGCGTTGTCTTGTCTTTCTGCTTTGGCTTTGAAACCTCTGGAGGTTGGCAGAGCACATCTGTTTCATTCATTGTGTCTAGAGCCATGCACAAGTAGGCTTTTTGTGAAAATCTCTTGATGATTATCAGGATTCAGAAGAGATGCTCAGAAACCAAAAACTCAAGGGACTAGACTACAGAGAAAAATGGTATTGGTAATAGTAGTAGAAGCAATAACAACAACAATAATCACGTCAAAATCTGGCCCATCATCTGTGTTAATGAACGAGTATAAGGATGGTAAACTAGGGAAATGCCAGCCGGGACTATGTCCAACTGGATTTAGTATGACACGAAGCTGTTATAGTACTGGGGTTGTAAAGAACTGGGAGAAATGATGAAACATTGGACAAACTGAGTCCTGTAAATAAATGCTCATGGTTTGGAGAAATCAAACCAATCGGTTTGATTCAAATGTTCCTATGGATCAAGAGAATGGGGGATGAGTAGAGTTGACTAGTCCTACTCAACTATGCCAGTTACAGAAGTTAACACTGCTTTCAGGTTGGTAATTGTGCAAATGATCACAATATATATACTATGGTGATAGATACCATTACCTTTTGAGGAGCCTAGCCAGAACATTCCCTTTTACCTCCATGCCCAATGAGCTATTGAGAAATATGCAGCAACTGCTGGAGTCTCCCATAGCTTATGACTATTTTGCATTGGGGTGGATGAATTAGTCTCTTCAGAGTTTCTATATAGCATGATATCAACCAGCTAAGTAGTCCAGCAGAATCAGGTTAGTCCACGCAAAATAATAATCAATTAAAATTCTATGAATAGCCCAAACAGTGAGATTGGAGGACAGAAGGAAAGGCCATGGTCTTCTGCTCTCATAATTTAACCCAACCCATTAGTACAAAATTCAGACATTTTTATTTTTAAAAATTATTTTTCAAAAACTTAATATTAAATATTAAATACCACTAATTAAACTTACTTTGTAATAATCTATACTTAATTAAATTAATTTTAATATTTCCCAATTACTTCACACATCATATGATAGAAAGAGTCCTGATTTTAAAATTAAAGGTTCTGGGTTTAAATCTCTCTTCTGTGACTTAGTAACTGGGCCTTCCTGGGTATGTCATTTTAATTCCCAAGTCCCTATTTCTTCACATAAAACTTAAAGGGGGTTGAACTGGCCTCTGAGGTTCCTTCTAAATATCCAACAGAACTCTTTGTTTCTTCCTTTTCTCTTTTCCTCCTATATGGTTATGGAGGAGAACGTCTCATACATGTTGGTATTTCTCATACATGTTGGTGACATTTGCCTAATGTTATTGAATTGGGTGCAGAACATCCCTTCTGGGGTTACTCCCCAAATTCCCACTTAGATTGGTAGTCTGAGTCTCTAGACGATGGCTATTGCTCCCACTCTGGGTTCTAATCACAATACTGATGTTCTGAGTTTCATGAGTCCCCATCTTATGGATTTCCCATTGATTATCAGCCAGTGGATTCAATCCATTTTTAACAAAGCCATTTACCAAGATGATATAATAAAAAATGTTGGTATAAAACATCTCCCTCAAACTCAGGACACACGATCTCCTTGCATATATGATATCCTTGGGTAGAGAAGATCTATCTTAAAAGGACAAAGGTCACTAAGGAAGTATCTGCTGAGGAAACACTGATGGCAAAAGAGTCCATCACAAGTCCTGGCCCTTTTATCCCTGATAGAATTCTCATTCATTTTCTTGTAGTCTAACTCTTTAATGAGTTCTTAGGAAAGATGACTTTCTAAATTTCTTAGCTGGCATTCTCTTCATAATGAGGATGGGAGGGCAAGTCTGTGTTAGTCTGTACTTGTTCTTAATGTTTGTTTCTCTGTTCCCAATGAATACATTTTCTCCTACTAGTCTCTTTACTCTGATAACATGAAAAAAATGGAAGAGGAAGGAAAAGGGAAAACTCTCCCTCCCCTTCCCTAAACAGTTCCCTTTCAAAGATTTGGCTCAAACTGGAATCCTTAATTCCTAGAATGAAATCTTCCTCCACTGACCATTTGAGCCAGCTCTCATCTAGACTTTCAATAATTCCATGGTTGGAGAGAATTTATTTCCTTTCCTCACCCTCAGCCTCAGCCTAGAATCTAAGGAGATGTGAAGAAAGCCCATCACAATTGTGATCAATAGATGCTTGCCAAGAGGATCCTCAAGAGATCTGGCTGCTTCTTCTGTTTTGCGTGTTTTCCCCTTGATCAGAGACCACCACACAGTGATGCTCAGAGATGGATCCTTCTAGCTTTGGCTTCTACCTTGAAAATTTGAGAAACCTCAATTTCTAGAGTCAGGCTGAACTGGTTCCCTGATAGGAGGCATTTCCTGTAACTATACTGTTCCTCAGAGGAGAAATACTATGAGCAGGAGAAACCACCAGGAAGATGTGACAGCTGGAAGGACTGAAAAAAAAGGAAAAAAAAACCATAAGACATCCCTTGTTGGCCAGGATCTCTGGACATTTGTGATTAGCACAGACAGGCCAAGTCTGAGATGAATGGGAATTTTCTATTGAACATCCCTACAAGGGCAGCAGGATGGCAGCCTGGTGCCCAGAGTTCTGGCCCTGGAATCAGGAAGAAGCAAGTTCAGATGAGATCTCACATACTTACTAGCCACATGTACTTGGGCCAAGTCCCTTAATTTCTATCTGCCTCAGTTTCTTTCTCTATAGAATGAAGATAATAACAGCACCTAATTCACACAGTTGTAATATGCTTTTGTAGCCTGAAAGCACTAAATAAACCTCTATACATTTGTTATGTGTAAGTATATTTGTTTTTATGAGATATGATCTTTATGATCTATATATATATTATTAAATTATAGTGTTGTTGTCTTCATGAGAAAAATATATATAGATCATAAAGATTATTGATCTACATAGATTATTATATTTTCCTCATGAAGACAGCAATAGGTGATGGTTAAATGTTTGATTTTTTTAAGCTTTTATTAGTGTTTTTGTATGAAGCTTAAGTTTTAAGCATTTCTTTTGTTGCAGATGAACTAAACAACTATCCTTTATCTAATATCTCTTTGATTTACTGAGCACCTTGTCTATAAGGGACCTTGGGAAGCCCTAGACATGAATCATTATTAAGGTGGTGGTGTGTTTTTTTTTTCCATCAGTGAGTTTTATTTAATACACACACACACACACACACACACACACACACACACACACACATATAGAGATAGAAACAATGACTGATGTAAAGTGAGCAGAACCAGAAGAACAATTTATGCAACAATATCATTGGAAAGACAAACAACACAGAAAAAATGAAGAGCTCTGATCTACACAATATCCAATTGTAACTTCTGGGGAACCACAGTGAAACATATTCTTCCTTATCCCCTGACAGAGAAGTTATGAATTCAATATATGGGGAGTAAATACATTCATACATACATACAAACCACATACATATACACATACATCCATACAGATGCACACCTATGTATATATGTATATATATATATATATATATATATGTATGTATGTATGCATACAGACACATATATTCATACATACACAGATGTAGCTATATATTGCATAAGACAAATACAGAAATTCGTTTTGCTTGGATATAAATACTTGTTACAAGGCTTTTTTTTCCCCTTCAATGGGGGGAGCAGGGAAAATAATTTAATTAAAAAAAAAAAACAAGCAACATTTAAGGCCCGCTGATTCCCTTGCCATGCATTCAGCTTGGGTGAGAAGTATTCTCCCACAGTGGTCCTGGATCTGGATTCATGGACAGCTGTGTCAACCTGACAAAATTATTCTCTCTCCCTACACCTGAGCTTCCACACCCTCCAAGCTATTGTTAATCTTCTGACTTCAATAACCAAGCCCTTCCGTTTACCTTTCATTGTTCTTGTGTGTCTAGTTTTCTTTCCTTTTTATTCCTTTTAAATATTTGAAGACTGATCTGAAAGAACGGGGGTGGGAAGGAGAGCAGAGGCCCACAACCAGCTGTTTTGCAGCTGGAGTGGGTTTGACCCTCTAAACTTTAGAATGCTTTCCAAAAGCACGGATTTCTGATAGCTACATGGGAACAGCATGGTTTTATGAGCCTTTGGCTGTGACTTTTGAACATGAGCACTGTTTGAAGGGAAGAGTTAGCTGGACTGGGGGATATGGCTGAAGGCTCACCATTTGAGCTTCTGCCAGCATTCTCTATCAATTTTGAAGTTCCTTGTCAGATGCATGCAAACAAACTGGGGGTGGGGAGGGAGAGAGAAGAGAGGGAAAGGGAAAGGATGGAGAGAAAGGAAGAAGGGAGGGAGGAAGATACAGACAGAAAGGGAGAGGGAGCAGAGGGAGGGGGCAGGTGGCATCTAAGCAGGTGACCCCTGCCTGCAGTGTGTCACATTGCCACTCCAGATTAGAATTACCAAGCAATGTGATTTCAAAATGAAGGTGGATGGCTTTGATGGTAAAAATCAATTAATGGCATTTTAACTGAGCTCCTCCTCAGAGCGAGGTGCTCTGCCAGATGCCCGAAAGGGTACAGTGGAAATAATAGCAACCATAATCATCACCATAGTTCCCATTACTGCAGCAACCTAAGATTTACAAAGCATTTTCCTCTTGCCAACCTTGTGACATTTCAAGGCCTTCATGACCTGGCTCCAACCTATCTTTACAGAATTAAAAAACACAGTGGGGACACAGAGAAGGTTTAAGCCTCTGACACTCATTATGGCTCTGAGCAAGCCACTTAAACTCAATCTGCCTCAGTTTCTTAAACCGTGAAATGGGGACAATAATACCACCTCCTTCCCAAGGTTTTCTATGAGGACAAAATGAAATGATATTCATAAAGTATTTTTCAAACCCCAAAGTACTCTACGAAAGCTAGCTGTTGTTTTTATGAATTTCCCATCACTCTCCCTCACATGCTGTATTTCAATCCCACTGTCTTCCTTGCCATCTGTAGCATTTTTTCCGGGCACCTTTAAACAGTCCCCACTCCCCTCAATGTTTGGCTTGCCCTCCCTCCTCATCTCTGTTTCTGAATCCCTAGCTCCCTTCAAGAATCCTCTCAGATGTCCTCTCTTCCCTGGGATTCACTTTACTATTAATGCCTTCTCTATCCTGACATTGCATTATGTGTGTTCTGTGTGTTTGGGGGATGTAAAGCACAAATCTCTGTCCTTATGTTGATCCCCAGTAGAATATCCTCTCTCAAGAAAGAGAATTGGGTTCAATTTTTCCCTTTCTTACATTAAGATTGTTTTGTTTTTATTCCTCACCAAACTGGCACAGTACTTGGTAGCAATAGGCATTTGAGATGAATTGACTTGACTTGTTATCCTCATATTAGCTAGCAAGTGCCTAAGGCAGGATTTGAACTCAGGTTTTTTTCTGATTCCAGCACTTTAACAATCCAACTACCATGAGGTTGAAAAGACATCAACTATCCAGGTCTAAAGTCTAAACAAAATTCCCTTTTACATCTCCAGCAAATTATCACCAAGCCCTTATCTTTCCATAGAGAGAAAAGGTATCACCTTCTGAGAGATCCCATTTCACTTCTGGATAGTTCTTGTGATTAGGAACTTTGTTCTTACAGTGTGTCTAAAAATTTGCCAAGTCCCCAAATGTCCAACATCCTAAGAAAAGTTTCCTAGCTGTGTTTATGATCCTTGGAGGATACTGACATTTCCAAACATCTTATCAACAATCCCAGCATATACAAATGGACTATGAGATTGTCTATTATATAAGATTTGAGGAATATTTCAGAAATGAGTTACTTCTGCCCCTGAAACTCAGATTCAAATAACTCTGGAAAATGAATCGAATTTTGATTCCTGGGGAAATGATAAGACTCCAAGAATAAATCAAATTCTCACCAATATTCAAATACTTGACAAATTTATAATTTGTCTCTGACGCTTTCCTTCCTCAGAGTCCCAGAATTATAGGGTTAGAAAGCATCTCAGCATTCATGTCATACAAAGCTTCACTGAAAAGGAATCTCCATTATGACCCATTGTCATCCAATCAATCTTTACTTGAAAATCTCCAGTTTAGACCCTCAGACTACTGGCTGAGTGAGATCATTCCACTTACACATAGTTCTTCCCAGTGCCTTCAAATGACCCTTATTCGATGATGTTTCAAACCCAAACACTATTTTTGTTTTGTTTTTTCTAACTCTTCCTAGAAGGTCCTGATTTTCAGATAAAACATAGGCCTCGGGCCAGTTCACCATATTGTTAATAGAATGTTGGCAAAGATGCACACCTCCATTTTGTCATCAACAAAATGGGGATGGTGCCAGCTGGTTGCCTCTCAGGAATAACGTGAGGACATTTTGATGTAATGTCTCCTTGGTATCTGGAGATTACTAAATGCAAAGTGATTTAAATATACAAAGTTTTGAGGAGATTCTGCCAGCCCCATATCCCTCAATGCTGAGCTAAAGATCACAATAACAAGAGAAAGAAAAAGAAAAATAGATAACTAAAATTTTAAAAGGAAGTAAGAATAACAATGGAAAAGAGACTGTGTGGGAATAATGTATTTAAAATACCTGAGTAAGAGTTAGCAGAAACTTAATTTCAAATCCCATCTCTGGCACATATCAATTTTATGACTAAAAAATAAATAGCTCCACCCTGGGCAAGTAAATTGTTTCACCAAATAAATAAATTAAAAAACAAACAAACAAATAAATAAATAGCTTGATCTCTGAAGCTCAATGAAATAAGTTAAAGCTTATTTATTATTCCTAGTCTTTCCAAACAGGATATTATGCAGAATAATTATTTTATTACCACTAATATTATATTTTCATGTTGTAACTATCATTATTATAAGGTACTATATGGTTTGCAAAGCCCTTTAAATATGTTATCTCAATTGGTTCTCATATAGCCTATTGAGATAGGTGCTATAATAATCCTCACTTCTTGTCGTTCAGTTATTTTTCAGTAGTCTCCGACTCTTTGTGATCCCATTTGGGGTTTTTGTAACAAAGATACTGAATATAGCTCATTTTACAAATGAGGAAACTGAGGCAAACAGGAGGAAGTGATTTAAAGTAAGTGTCTGAGAATGAATTTTAAATCAGATCTTCCTGATTCTAGATCCAGTACTCTTATCAACTGAGGCATCGAGCTGCCTCACAGTGCTTTCCATTTTACACAAGAGGAAACCAAAGGTAAGAAAAGTTAAATGAATTGTCCAGCATCACAAAGCCAATGGCAGAAGAAAATTTCAAACTCAGATCTTTCTATCACCAAATCCAGAACATGATCCATTAAGCACCCTAGCTACCTCTATGAACAGAAGGAAAAAAAAAAAAAACTTCTGCCAGGAAGGAAATTTAGATTTGATGTAATAAAAACATTCATAGTTTTGGGAGCCAAGCAGCCCAAAGTGGAATGGATTTTCCCAGAAGATTAAGAGTTTGCCTTTCGAGAAACTGGAAACTGAGTGGATGCCAATTAGTTGGGCAATGGCTAAATAAGTTATGGTGTATGAATGTTATGGAATATTATTGCACTATAAGAAATGATCAGCAGGATGATTTCAGAGAGACTTACAGGAACTGATGCTGAGTGAAATGAGTGGAACCAGAAGAACATTGTACACAGAAACAGTCAGATTACACACTGATCAATTTTGATGGACATGGCTCTTTTCAGCAGTGAGATGATTCAAGCCAGTTCCAACAGACTTGATGGAGAGAGCCATCTGTCCCCAGAGAGAGGACTGTGGGGACTGAATATGGATCACAACATAGTCCTTTTATCTTTTTGTCGTGGTTTGCTTGCTTGTTTTTTCTTTCTCATTTTTCCCTTTTTGATCTTTTTTCTTGTGCAGCACAATAATTGTAGAAATATATACAGAAGAATTACCCATGTTTAACATATATTAGATTACTTGCTGTGTATGGAAGGAGAAGGAGAGTAGGAGCAGGGAGGGAGAAAATTTTGAAATCCAACTTTTTACAGTGGTGAATGTTGAAAACTATCTTTGCATGTATTTTTAAAATAAAAGCTATTACTTAAAAAAAGTTTGCCTCACTGAAGGTCAATGGACAGGGTGACCAATTGTTGAGTATCTAATGAGCATTTGTAACAAACCAGGCTGGTAGTTCAGATTTGATGCTAGAACAAAAAGAGGCACTCATAGACCATCTAAAAGTTTACGAAAGGAGTTCCATCACACAGCAAGAGACAGACATTCAAAATGGTGAAAAGATGCAGTTTTGATTCAGTCAAGCCTAGTTCCCTTTATTGGTCTTGCTTCTGATTTGCCCATCAGAAGCCCAAGCCAGGCACCTTTGATTCTCTATCTATTGGTTTTTCTATTCAGGTGAAAGCAAAAAAAAGTGTCAATGACTTCCTTTCCAGTGCCTTGAGCTGAACAAGTCATTTGAACAATTTTATTTTGTTTTATGGGGAAAATAACCTGGCTTACAAGTGGTATAACAATAGGGAAAGCTAACCCACATGGTGGAAAACATTGGTGGGTATTCCTCCAGCCACAACACTGAGGTCTCCTCCAACTCTGTGATTCTGTTTTATGGATAGGTCTCTTTTAGGATTTGACTCACCTCTTTGCAGGATATAAAAGGCAGGAAATAAGGAACATGATTTATAAAGGTATATATTCTTTCCAGGCTGTAAGTAGACATGCTTGCAATTTATAAACAAAAACACTGATTAACTATGTTTTCACATTAAAATATTAGGAGTTGACTGACAGTTAGCAGAGAAAATGAACTTGTCCCTGATCAGTGATTGCCTATTTTTCTCCAAAGTTGTCAAGGTGGAGCAGTAGTTAGAAAATTGGACCTGGAGTCATAAATGCCATAGTTCACTTGTGACCCTGGGAAAAAACACTTAGTCTCTGCCTGCCTCAGTTTCCTCAGATGTAAAATGAGGATCAGAGCACTTACCTCCCAAGGTTGTGGTAGGGATTAAATGAGATTTTTGTAAAAAGTTTTTAGCACAGTGTCTGGCACATGGTAGTGCTTAATAAGTGCTTGTTTAATAGACAAATTGAAGAAACTTAGGGTTTAAAACAGGGGTACCCTGAACCCCAGAGTCATAATCTAGTCCTGCAGACACAGAAAAAGCCAAGGTGCCCCTCATCTCACTGCCTTGTCTCTGGGTACTGAGGTTTTGGGGCTTCTCCCAAAGATCCTGGCCACATGACCAGCTCTTCGTGCATCCATTTTGAAAGCTAACACCATGGTTTTCTTGGTCATTGCTGGATGTTGTGTAATGGAATCTTTATCACCTCTAGCTTTTGGCTCAGTGAGGACATTGATACATTCTTTTAGAAAGAACTCAAATTTTGCCCTAGGGCCCAGAAGTCTCCCTAGTTTTACTTCTTCAGAGCCTCAATGTCTGTTCATTTCTCAAGTGGAAAATTGAAGAGGTGTGCCATCTCACCAATCAGTGTATCTCACCCTCAAAATGAGTCCAGAAAGTATCATGTGTCTTTCAGAAGAGCGCGGTTCTCTTCTTCTCGTTTCACATCCAACTCTTTTTATAGTTAACTCCCACAATGCTCATGAGCACCAATAGCAACCAAAGATTGCAGTTTTTTTCAATCATGTTGTTTGTTTCCTATTCCCACACTTATATATTGTTGTTAAATTGAAACATGAACATTTTCACAAGCCAGTCACTTCTCAGCTGAGACAACATGAGATGTACTATATACCAGCACTGGGATCCCATTCTACAGGCAAGTACTTCTTTTAGAACTAGGGTAGGTAAGTAGGGAGACAATAGAGAGATGATCAATAAATGGATATATATATGGAAAGAGAGAGACAGAGACAGAGACAGAGACAGAGACAAAGAGGAGAGGAGGGAGAGAGAGAGAGAGAGAGAAAGAGAGAGAGAGAGAGAGAGAGAGAGAGAGAGAGAGAGAGAGAGAGAGAGAGGAGAGAATGGAACAGCTGAGATATTGATAGATATATGTGTGGTAGAAAAGAAACATTAGATCAACAAAGAAGTAAATCAATGTATCTTAGGAAGAAAGTAATATACATAGGTCAACAGACAATTTGATAGATCATAGAGAGAATGGTTATTAGAAAGACTTGTAATAGATAGATAGAGTACTTATTAAATTTTTACTAGGTACCAAGTATGTACAGGGTCAGGAATACATATAGAAGGAAATTGATAGCCCCTGCCTTAGGGGAGCTTACATTCTAATGGAGAAGACATCCATCTACTTGGAATAGGGTTTAGGAGTTTATGACTTAAGTGAAATCTCTAAGCAAAGGCTGACATGCATAGGGAGACCTGGCACAAGACTAGACCATCTATGTGATCTTGGATAAGCCATTGAACCATATGGGGCTGCTGTTGTCCCTCATTTGTAAAATAAAAAATGATGATGCTTTGGCACATGTGGTCTAGAAGAATAATCAAGTTCCAAGATCCTTTCCACCTCTAATGCCCAGGAACTTAGTGCCACCATGCTGATAGCCTCTTAGCCAGCAGAAGAAAAGACTTAGAAGAACACATGATGAGGAGGGTGGTCTTTTAGTTGACTCTCTTGGAAAAGACATGAACCTCATTCTGCATGGCCCCCAAGAACAGAACTGGGAGTAAGGGAAGGAAATCAAAGAGGGGCAGATTTCAGAACAGCACAAGACCAAAACTTCCTCCAATCAGGGCTTGCCCATGGAGAGTGCATTCCCTCAGGAGGGACTGAGTTTACCAAGAAAATTCATCTATCGATTTTTTTATTTGATCAATCAATCAAATATTAGTTCAGTCAATGAGCTTTTATTGAGTCCTTACTAATTACCAGCCACTCTGCTCTACGCTAGAGAAAAGCAAAACAGTTACTGTCCTCAAGAAGCTAAAACTCTATCAGTGGGCATACATCATGGAGAAAGAAACGGAACAAAAAATCCAGCCTCCAACACTTAGAGCCTGCAGGAGCTATTCTGTGCCTCCATCTTATCTCTAAAATGAGAGGCTTCAGCTGGATCACTTTTAAGTTCTACGTCTGTGGTCCTATATCAGCTTAAAAATGAATAATTAATAAACAAAATAATACAGCCTAATTTCAAGAGGAAGAGGTCAGCCATTTGGCTTTATCAGAAAAGGATCCATGTAAGAGGTAGGAGCCGAGATGGGCTGCCCAGAGGCAGAGAGGGACACAGGCTGTGAGGAAGATCATATATCCTTCGTTTACCATGTTTGATTCCCCAGAAAAGAGCTGACTTCAGTCTTGCAAAGCCTTCTGGAGAGTGGAACCAGCTATGCTATCATTCTGTGATTTTCATCATCATTCCCCTTTTTGTTTCCCATCTCTTTGCCCGTTAGAAAGGGAGAAAGTTGGGGAGGGGGTGCAATTCTTTAAGAAAAATGAAAAATCACATCTTGAAAAGCCGCCATAAAGCTTTTCTGTAATTACCAACAATCCTATCAATTTTATAGACAACCCAACTGATAACATATGGTCCAACACTGTTTGTTTTGTGTCTTTTTTTTTTTTTGCTTCACAAAACCAGAATAATTTGGAGTGATATTTTAATTTATTATTATGAAAGGGGCTGCAACTGGTTTTTAATGGTTACAGAATGGTGGCTCGCAGCGCTGTCCCAGATGCTGTCACCGTCACGAGGAGAGCAGATTTGCACCATCTTGTCTCGGCCACACATCAATGCCCATGCCTGCTGCCTCCCTCCCAGAGGACAGAACGACACCTGCTGCTGGCAACCTGCCGACCCTTCAGGGAACAAATGTTCCATCGCTGCTGGGTGATGGGATGGGACAGACCCGGGCTTTCGAGTGAACTGGCTAAAGGCCCCCCAAGGCAGGCTGCACCCACTCCACCACCCAGATGGCTCCCTTCCTGGCACAGGGCTGGATGCCTGAGTAGCCTCCGAGGAGAAAAGCCTCATCGTCATGGAAGGGAATTGTGGAAGGGAAAAGGAAGGAGGTGGTGGGGGGGATGCGGATGAGGGTTATTTGTTTGTTTCTCATTTTCCACACCAAGGCAGATTTCCCAGTCACCACCACAGCTGTTGGATGCCTTCCTCCTTTGTGCTCCTTTCTGCTGGCCAGGAAACAACTAGGGCAGAATGGGAAAGAGCTTGGATGTGGAGTCAGAAGCTTTTAAAAGTAACTGTGATCTAATCTCTCCTGTAGGCATCAATTTCCCCCCTCTAAAAAGCAAGGCAGTGGATTGAATGAGCCTGAGGAGTTTTCATTGGAAAGGACCTTCAAGAGCTTTCCATTTTACAGGTAAGTAGGTTGAGGTAGTATGTCAAGGTGGTGTGACACAGTTAGTGTCATTATATTAGTATTTTAAAGCTAGGAGTGAGCTTGGGGTCATCCCTCATTTTACAGATGAGAAAACTAGGATCCAGAGAGTAACTTACCCAAGATCACCAAGGTAGTAAATAGAAGAGCTTAGGCAGAAACTCTGATAGATCCTATGATTGAGTCCAAGAGTCATCAACCTTCCTCTACAACATGTCCGGGACTTCTGGTATATCACAGTCCTGGGGATGATGAGGGAATAAGATGACATTTAAAAATGGCGGCTTTGGAATCAGGGACTTAAACCCCAGTCCTATTACAGGATAAGCTTTAGCAACTCATTTCATTGCTCAGGTGTCAGTTTCCTCATTTGTAAATTGAATTAAAGACTTCTCTGTTCTTCTCTGGCTCTAAATAAAATCTTTGATTCTATGTTGTATGTAAAGCAGGCTGCCTCCTAAAGTAGTGAACCCGCCATCGCTGGAGTCCTTTAAGAAAAAGCTAATGATCATTTATGTGAGATGTTAGAGAGGGGAGTCTTGATCGAGTAAGGGTTTCACAACCCTTCTAATTTTCAAACTCTGGGATTTAGTGAAGCCAGGTTTTCTGATTGTAAATTCAATGCTCTCTTTTTTGTTTTAATGGTATTTTATTTTTTCCAATTATATGTTAAGATAATTTTTAACATTAAAATTGTATAAAATTTTGAGTTCTAAAAAATTTTGCTCTCTTCCTCCAGTCTCTTTCCCCAAGATGTCAAGTAATCAGGTAAAGATTATACATGGTCAATTATATTAAACTCAATGTTATTTTTAATACTTAGCCCTTTAAAGCTCATCTTCCTCACTCTCTGAGCATGCTTCATTGTCCCAATCAATCAATCAATTAATAAAAATGAGCCCATCAGATCTACCTACCATGTACCAGGCCATGTGCTAAAAACAGGGGTGCTCAAGATAAAATAAAAGTAGCCCTACCCTTGAGATGCTTTTATTCTAAAGTAAGAATCAATAAGCACATATATAGCATATAGAATACATAAAGCATGAAAACAGATACAAGATAATCTTGGGAAGGAGGACACCGGCATATAGAAAAGGAGAGATTTAGATCCAGAAGAGGCCTCATGAATGACTTTAGGAGGCTCAAAGATTCAATGTCTAATGGGAATTTTATCCTATCTTCTGCACCCTGTCACAGGTCAAACCTCAAAATCCTTTTGATGATGGAAACTGAGGCCCAGAAAAGTGAGTTCACATAGGTAATAAATGACATAAATGAGATTCAAACTCAAATACTAAGGTTAAAACCATTATTAGTTTCTTCCATGTATCAGAATTTATTTTTAAGTGGAAATGTACCTTACAAAATCTCAATTTTCTCTCTACCACTGTTTTCCTTTCTCTGTCTCTGTCTCCATCCCTTTGTGTCCATCTTCTGTCTCTATTTCTCTCTCTCTGTCTCTGTCTCTCTCTTTCTCTCTCCCTCACACACACATACACACACAAACACACACATATTTTCATTCTTCCTTTGCTTGCTAGTAAGAGAGTGCACATACTGGGACAAAAACCTTTCTAGTAAAACAAACTCTGGGATCCATATTTTCTTTTTTTTAATATTTTCATATTTAACATGGTATACAAGAAAACTCAGACCAAAAGGGGAAAAAATGAGAAAGAAAAGGCAAAAAAAGCAAACAAACAAACAAATACGATTAAAATACTACGCTCTGATTTACATTGTCTCCATTTATACTCTCATTTATTTTGTCTCATATATATTTATATTTATACTCTCATTTATATTGTCTCATATATATATATATATATATATATATATATATATATATATATAGTTCTCTCTCTGGATGTGGGCAGCATTTTTCATCCCAAGTCTATTGGAATTGTCCCAAATCACTGCATTGCTGAGAAGAGCCAAGTCCATCGCAGTTGAACATCGCATAGTCTTACTTTTATTATTTACAATGATCTCTCAGTGATCTCATTTGGGGTTTTCTTAGCAAAGATTCTAGAGTAGTTTGTTATTTCCTTCTCCAGCTCATTTTACAGATGAAGAAACCGAGATAAACAAAGTAAAATAACTTGCCCAGGGTCACACAGCTAGGAAGTATCTGAGGCAAGATTTGAACTCAAATAATACTCAAATGCTGTGCACTCAAAGTTCTTTGACATCCCCGTTGTTCTTTTTAGACCTTCCCCAAACTATCAATGATCATCCAAACTATGGGTTGAGATTCAAGGAAGGACCCCATGTCTTTGTCCTCCATGTTTTCTGTGCTAGGGTCTGGAACATAATAGTAGTTTCCCAAATGCTTCTGGAGCTCAGTTGAATGGAATTCCATTGACCTGATGATGCAGAGATTTTAAAAATGAGAAAATGAGAAGCCAAAGAAAAGTGGCTGGTGGTGTTTGTAATCAATCATAATTCTGTTTTCTTGTGTCTGAATAGAATTGTGCCTCCCAAGTTATGCTGAAAGATTTTGGAAAGGATGTGGTGCCGTTTGATTTTCTTCATGAATATTTATTGATTTTTGCAAATGGCTTACTCATAACTCTGTGTTGAGTTCATTGGATTATAAGCTTGTTGAGGACATCTCACTCTTCATAGTCTCATTTTTGGTTTTCTGGGCAAAGATACCAGAGCTAGATATCTTTTTACGATGCCATTCTGAATTTTGTTTTATATTCACTTGTCATTTTAGTAAACCATTAGCAACTTGGGGAAGGGACTATTTGATTTGGGTCTTTGGCTCTCCAATGTCCAGCACAGTATCTGTTACACAACAGAAGCTTATTAAGTGCTTGTTAACTTGATATTCCCCTAAAAAACCCCAAACTTCATGAATTCAGGATCCTATTTGTATTTTATTTTTTAAATGAAAATTTTTATTTTTCAAAACATATGCAAGGATAATTCTTTGATATTAATCTTTGCAAAACCTTATGTTCCAATTTCTCTCCTCCTTCTCCCACTACCTCCACTAGATGGCAAGTAAACCAATATTTATTAAACATGGTAGAATTTATATTTTATTTTAATAAAATTATATAATAAAAATATATAAATATATATTTTATTATCATATTTCTGAATTCAATCAATAAACATTTATTAATAACACCTATTATGTGTCAAATATTGTGGTGATACAAAAAAGGAAAAAAATACTACCCTGGTATTGAAGTGGATAAAGTACTGTGCCTAGAGTCAATAAGTCCTGAGTTTCAAATTGGCCTCAGATCCTTACTAGCTGTTACCTAGAAAGACACATAATCCTGTTTGTCTCAGTCTCCTCATCTGGAGAATGGCAAATGACTCTGGTATCTTTGCCCAGATCCAGGGTGCCATCCACCAAGTCATATTTGAGTTGTGTTTTGCTGTGTTGCCTAAATTGTTGATTTTATCACTCCTATTATGGTAATTCCTATGGCAGGAAACTCTCTTCAGGGATACAGATCAGCACCCATGAAACTTCTAGTGTTAGGACGTTGCTCAAAGCATCAATAAGGGACTTGCCTAGAGTCACACAACTAGTATGTGGTAGATATGGAATGGGAACCAAGTTTTTTCTTACTCTGAGGCTGGTACTCTCTAATTATCTTATTATAGATTGCTTCTTCCTGACCCTAGTGTTTGCTATTTTGAGGATGTTAATCCATGCTAGATTTAAGCCACTATAGCACAAAAGTGCTGTGTTTAGCACAGTGCTTTGAACATAGTAAGTGTTTAATAAATGTTTCTTTCTTTCTTTCTTTCATTCTTTTTGCTGAGGCAATTGGGGTTAAGTGACTTGCCCAGGGTCACACAGCTATGAGATGTTAAGTGTCTGAGGCTAGATTTGAATTCAGATCCTCTTGACTTTAGGGCTGGTGTTCAAACCATTAGACCACCTGACTGCCCTTTAATAAATGTTTCTTAACTGACAGACTTTCATAGCACCATATCTTTCCCTGCTTACTCAAATGTCTTCTTTTTTAAAAGTTTGTGAACATCCATCACATACAAAAATCAATATTCTTTACATTTTTCTTGAAGTTGTCAAACTGTGTATCGTGCCTGGATGGCTGAACATTGAAATATACAACACACACTCAGATTCACTCAGATACATACATATTCATCCATGTACCACCTACTAACAAGGGGTAGAATGTTCTAAGTATTTTTCTATATCAGAGTCTGATTATTGGAAACAGATTTGGGAAAGAAGAAAGAACAAAAATCTCTCATGATTTTCAGGGTGACAATTTTCCCCCTCAAAAGTGGACAGTAGTTAGCATTGTCCATGACAAAGGGACCTGACCATTTACCAAGTGGCAGGTGAGCCTCTTTGTCCCTCCAGCATCCCCACCTACCCTGCAAGGCTGGGAATGAATTCGAGGCTTTCCTGGCTCCCTTCCATTTGGCATCTGCTTAGCTGCCACTACCACTTCATCCCTTGGAACCCACAGAATGTCTTGACGGTTGACATGTGGAGCTGGGAGTCATCCATGGATGCAGGGGGTGTTGAGACAATTGCCTTTTATTTTCAGGTTGCCTGCGGTAGGTTTGCAATTCTTGTACTTTTGTGCAAGAGAGAGTCTCTTTTAATCAAATATCTCTTTCTTTCCAGCTTTTTTAGGTCCTGCCCCTTCTCTTCCTCTCTGACATGATAAAGTTCAAAGCAAATATAAGCTACTATTTATTAGGCACAAAATGATTCCCGGTTTATCAAAAGAAAACTGAGTGATAACTTTGCCAAGAATTGTAGAAGGATGATCGGATCAGAGATTCAGAACATCAAGTTAATCGGTCAATACACATTTATTAGAGGCTAACCATCTGCCAGGCACTGTGCTAAGTGCTGAGGATGCAAAAAAGAGGCAAAATACAATCTTGGCTCTCAAGGAGCACATGACCTAAAGGGAGTCATCTCTAAAGAAAGGCACTAGCAGGGGTGAGACGGGGGCCAGGAAAGATCCCTTGGGAAAGATACGATTTAAGCTGACTCTTGAAGGAAGCTAAGAGGAAGAAGTGTGAAGGGATAACATTGCAGTCATGGAAGACAGATAGGGAAGAGTTCCGAGTTAGGAAATGGAGCTCCATGTTTGAGAAATTCCAAGAAAGTCAGTGTCACTGAGTCCCAGATTACATGGAAGGCAATTAAGATTTTAAAAGACCAGAATGGTAAGAAAGAGCCAGCTAAAAGAGACTTCAGAAACTACTCACTTCACTCGTATTTGCAGATAAGGAAACTAAGGCATGAAGTAATTAAGCAATGTGCCCAATTTAAGAAGACAGAATGATAAGAAAAAGCCAGCTAAAAGAGATTCCAGAAACTACTCACTTCATTCTTATTTGCAGATAAAGAAACTGAGGCATGAAGTGATTAAGCAATTTGCCCAAGGAACATTTAAGAAGACCAGAACAGTATAAAAAAAATAAAGCCAGCTAAAAGAGACTTCAGAAGCTACCTAGTTCACTCTTATTTACAGATAAGGAAGCTGAGGCATGAGGTGATTAAATGATTTGCCTAAGATCACACAGGCAACATGTTAAAAGTTGAATTTAACCCACTGACTCCAAGGCTGGGGCTCTATCCACTGCACCACCTGGCTGCTCATCCATATGCTATTTATAATTCTGTGAGCACCTTGAGATCCAGACTGGTTTGGGTCTGTTGTTGCTGCTGTTACTGTGTTTGTTATTTACCTTTCTTTGTGCTCCCAATATTTAGAACAGAACTTGGAACATGGTAGATGCCACTAAATGCTCACTGATAAGTTCATGCATCTGCTTGTGTAGTGGTCCAAGCAACCTTTCTTATTACATACCACTCCAGGTCTAGAAGATTTGGAATAGTCTTATAACCAAGAAAGTAAGAGGACCAAGAAATTGGTCACATTTGCCAGTTGAGGATATGGCTCATCTGTAAATTCTATTTCTTGGCTTTTACTTGGTCTGTCACTTAGAAATTCCAAAACTAAAAATATCAAACTCAGTTTCAAGTATAGCCTGGCTACTGCTAAGATGGGTCTCACCTTCCAGAGTTGTCTGGCACCATTACAAACTTTAAGATCAGTACCCAGTGTAAACTGGGATGAACATCCTGTCCTGTCGTCTCTGAGTTGGGAGCTATGGCAATACAAAAAGAAGGAATGAAGGCAGGGGTAGATAATGGTAATCTAGTGGATAGATGTAGACACCTGAGATGGAGTATAGATAGAGAAGAAAAAGAATAACAAATTGAGTATTAAAGAATAGTCAAAAGTAAACAACATAAGAAAGATGCTAAACTTTTTTAAAAAGATAGATGGATTCAGAGAATTCAAAAGAAGACTAGAAGAAGCAATAACACATTTGTCATTAGAAGAGAAAGAGCATGAAAGAAGGAATGAGAATAAAATGGTAGCTATTATAGCATCAAGGAGAATGGGAACTATGAAAAGAGCATTTTTTTTTTTTTTGACAAGAGGTCATTCACATGTGATAAAGTGGAAGGAAGAGAAGATAGGAAGGAAAAATACAGGGAGGAAGAAGGAAAGGAAAGGAGAGGAGAGGAGAGGAAAAGAAAAAGGAAAGGAAAGGAAAGGAAAGGAAAGGAAAGGAAAGGAAAGGAAAGGAAAGGAAAGGAAAGGAAAGGAAAGGAAAGGAAAGGAAAGGAAAGGAAAGGAAAGGAAAGGAAAGGAAAGGAAAGGAAAGGAAAGGAAAAGGGATATAAATACCTTCTATGTTCTGAGAAAAGTACTTTATAAATATCTCATTTGGTCACTCTCTCATATTATCTCATTTGCTCATTAAGCAATATACACACATACATATATATATATATATATATATATATATATATATATATATATCAGGGACTGTGGAAGTGACATGAAGTTGAACATTATGTTCAACCCTCTCATTTTAAAGATAAGAAATTTAAAGCCAAAATGTATCAGAGAAGTGAAGTAGTTTATCTAAGATTAAAAGGCAGTAAACGACTGGGCCAAGATTCATATCCAGTGCCTCAGACTCCAAATTCCATGCCATTTTTACTATATCCCAGTGTGGTCACTCCAACATGAGTCTTTGAAAAGGTACTCATGGCATTCAATTTTACTCCAATCCCTTAGATCTCTAAAGAGGTTACAGAAAACACAAAACTTTCCTCATAACCTCTTTGCACAAAGCTTTTGAAAGCACCCTAAGTCTGAAGGCTCTGGTCCACTAGAAGCCACTGAAAAGGAAGTCACTGCTCATGCCAATGAAAAGGGTGAGCAAGCTACGAGTCAGTGGGCATTTTGCCTGAGCCAAGACTGTGGGATTGGCCCCTTGAATAGATATGCAAATTGAATTTCATGTAATCTGTGCTTTTCAATAACCTCAGCATGTGTTAGATGTGTGCAAAAAGAATGGCAAAATAAAACAGTAGACAAAGGTGGGAGTCCGAACATAGAACCTGGAAGAATTGGTGTTCGTTCCTAGAGCCCAACAATGGATCATAATAAATTCGCCCACCATTAGCTCTCTGGTTGCTTGAACAAAGAAGTGAAAATGAAATGGAAAAGTAATAGGAAAAGAAAAAATCACAGTTAACTGTTAGGTGGCTGGCCTGCTTCCCTTTTGCCAGCCAAATGAAGCGGTCAGGATACTGTCCTGGGGCATCTGTTGTCTGCAGAGTGAAGACTGCTTCAGTTTTCATATGGGCTCTGTCATATCCATATGTTCTACTGCCATCAGCAAGACCATTTCCCAGGAAAAATAAATAGAGAAAAATTTGAGATGTATGTTTTAAATTGTCAGGAAGTAATCTTGGATCAGCCCAGTTCCAGGGAAAGAAAACCAAGACAGAGGCAATGGAGATGAGATTTGGGTATAACCATGGGGAAAGGCTTTAGGATGTCTTTGGGGGTAAAGTTACTGTGATCCCCACTCTACATTTAAAGAAGTGACATAGGACAAGGAAGGGAAATGAGTTAACATTGTATTGTGGTTTTTGTAGAAATCATAGGCAATAAATTGAAGTGAAGGGAGGTCATGAAAGTCTCAGTTCTGTGCTGGTAAGAAAGGTCATGACTTGGGCTGCATTGAAAGTTGGAGTATATAATTATAAATTGGGAAAGCCTCTTTAAATCACATCTCTGGCAGCAGAGGAGATAAGGAAGGTAACTATCAAAATAGACATGGTTATTATAAATGTCCCCAAGAGAAAATTAGACTTTTGAGACTACTCGATAGAAGGCAATATGGTATAGTTGAAAGAGAACTGGAGAGGTGGAATCAAGATGGCAGAGTGTCAACAGAGACTTACTGAACTCATGCCCAAACCCCTCCAAATACCTCTAAATAATGACTCTAAACAAATTCTAGAGTGGCAGAACCCACAAAAAGCTTTGGGTTTTATTGTTGTTGTTTTGTTGTTTTTGTTGTTGTTGTTGTTATTGTTTTACAGCCCAAAACATTTAGAAGATTAGTAGGAAAGATCTGTGGCACCAGGTTAAGAGAGAATACAATCAAAGACCATGTTAGTTAAGAATGGGTGCCAGCCAACTAGAATTAAGCCTCAGGGCAACTCAATCCGTAGCAGCCATGGCAGTTTCCAGACCTCTAAGACCACAAATAAGAGATCAGACAACAAGTCAAAAATAGATTTACAGAGATTCCCTTGTTGGCACCAGGGCAGGACTCTGCATTGCTATTGCTTGGATCTGAGTTGTAGTCTTAGTCCAAGTACCAGGAGAAATACTAGCACAACAAAACTTCCAGTCATAAGGAAGCAAGGACCTTGGTTACAATTCCAGGGTTGAAAAAAGTGCTGGTAGCCACTTACAAGTCAGAGCACAATGCAGGAGAGTAGTAAACATACCTCTCCCTAGGTGATCTCCCTAGATCATGCCACTTTGGAAAAGTCCAACACTTACAGCACCCCAGAATTACCTCTGAAAAGAGCCGCACAAAAACCTGAGGCTTAGAATAGTGCCCCTCTACTTGGGAAGCAGAGCTCCACTTTAGCATAGTTCAAGAAATCAGCAAAAAATGAGCAAACAAAAGAAAAAATTCTGACCACAGAAAATTACTGTGGTAACAAGGAAGATGAAAACAAACTCAGAAAAAGAAAATAAAGTCATCCAAAGTCTCAAAAAAAAATTATGTGTTGGTCTCAGACCATAGAAGAACGAAAAAAGAATTTTTAAAATCAAGTAAGGAAGGTAGAGGGGAAAATGGGAAGAAAAATGAGCATTTTGGAAGAAAATCATAATAAAAATCAACAGCTTAATAAAGGAGATACTAAAAAAATGTTGAAGAAAATAACACTCTAAAAACCAGAATAGGACAAATATAAAAGCAAAAAAAAAAAAAAAAAAAAAAACTCACTGAAAAAAAAAAAAAAAGAACTCCTTGAAAAGTAGAATTGGCCAAAATAGAAATGAATAAAATAATTACTTAAAAATTAGAATTAGGTCATTGAAAGGTAATGACTTTATGAAACATCAAGAAACAAACAATTTTTAAATGAAAAATTAGAAGAAAATGTGAACTATCTCATTGGAAAAGCAACTGGTCTGGAAAATAGATATCTAAGAAAGATAATTTAAGAATTATTGGACTACCTGAAAGACATTGTTAAAAAAAGAGCCTACACATCATTTTTCAAGTAATTATCAAGGAAAATCGCCTTAATATTCTAAAACTAGAGGGTAAAGTATAAATGAAAGTATCTATTGATCACCTCCTGAAAGAGATCCCAAAATGAAAACTCCCAGTAATATTATAACCAAATTTCAGAGCTCCCAGGTCAAAGAGAAAATACTATAAGCAGATAAAAAGAAATAATTCAAATACTGTAGAGCTCTGGTCAGCATAACACAAGATTTAGCATCTTCTGTATTAAAGAGAATAAGAAAAAGGGGGAGGTGATAGAAAGGAAGGCAGTTTGGGAGAGATAAAAATCAGAAGCAAAACCTTTTCAAGAATGGGCAGAGTAAAAGGAGAGATAATAGGATAAACGGGGGGGGGGGAGGGATAGGATAGAGGGAAATATATAGTTAGCAATCATTACTGTGAAAAAAATTTACAGTGACTTTCTCTGATAAAGACTTCATTTCTCAAACATAGAAACTTGAGTCAAATTTATAGGAAAAAAAGCCATTCCTAATTTGATAATGGACAAAGGATATGAACAGGTAATTTCCAGACAAAGTAATCAAAGCTGTTTATAGTCATATTTTTTAAATTGTCTAAAGTACTATTGATGAGAGAATTACAAACTCTTGAGCTACTAGTTCACATCTGTCAGATTGGCTAATAGGACAGAAAAGGAAAATGAAAAAATGTTGGAGGGAATGTGGGAAAATTAAAATACTAATAAATTGTTGGTGAACTTGTGTACTGATTCAACCATTCTGGTGAACAATTTTAAGTCCAAAGGGTTATAAAACCATGTATGTCTTTTGACCAAGCAATACAACCACCAGATATGCATCCCAAAGAGATTTAAAAAAAAAGGAAAAGGATGAGTGAGTACCAAAAAATTATAACAGTTCTTTTAATGATATCAAAGAATTGGAACTTGAGAGGAAATCCTTCTATTGTGGATTGGATGAACAAATTTTTGTGTACGATTGTGATAGAATACTATTATGCCTTGAGAAATTATTAGTGGATGCTCTCAAAAAAACATGGAAATGTGTACATGAACTGATGCAAAGTGAAATGAGCAGAACCAGGAGAACATTGTACACAGTAACCGTAATATTGCATGATGATCTACTATGAATAACTTAGCAATACAACTCAGCAATACAAAGATTCAAGACAGTTCTGTAGCACTTATGATAAAAGGTGCAATCCATCTTCAGAGAAAGAACTGGTAGAGCCTCAATTCAAATCGAAGATACTTTTTCTTTACTATTTTTCTTGGGACTTTTTTTTAATCTGTTCTCTTTTACAGAATGACTTATGTGGAAATGTGTTTTGCATGACTATACATGTGTATATAACAAGTCAAACTGTTTGCCTTTGCAATGGAGGGATGAGAGAGAGGGAAAGAATTGATAGCTCAAAATTTGGAAGAGAGGGAAGAATATTAAAAATGTTTTACATGTAGCTGGAGGGAATAAAATATTAAATAAGAAAGAGTGCTACAGTTAGGAAACCTAATCCTGCCATTTGATAATCTACATTCCTGTGGAATAGGTTCATTAGTTTTATTTCTTCTTCTGTAAAATGAGGGGTGATAGTCTCTGAGGTACTTTCCAGCTTTATATCTATGAGCCTGTGATTGCCTGTTAGCCCATCTCATGAACTCTTCATTCTAATCCAACAGTCTCCTTTTTTATTCCAGAACTCAATATTCTAACTGTGAATTCCATGTCTTTGTGGAGATTTGTTCTCATCTCAGGAATATTGTCTCTTTTCACCTCTTTGTGTTGGAACTTCTAGTTCTCTTCAATTTGCTTCAGTTTCCACCTTTGATCTATGACTTTTCTTGATTCTCCCAATTTTTCAGTGCTGCCCTACATTTGACATAACTTTTATACTTTGAATGTTTGTTTTTTTTTCAGAAAAGTAGTATAGCCTTATACTATAAGAGAGTATAGCCTTAAAGGCAAGAAAACCCTTAACCTCTCAGTGTACCAAGCAACTTTCTAAGACCTTGGGTTATAGACAAAGTATCTCACCTGCATCCCTAGAGAGAATTTTCGTACCAGTGAGTGTCCAATGCCAATAAAATCAGTCATAGAACCTATTCATATATATTTTGCTAGAAATGTATATATGTGGTATCCCTCTTTTCCAAATATAAGCTCCCTCAGCATCTTGAATAATGCCTCACATGCAGTAGGTACTTAATAAATATACATCAAATTAATAAAGATTGATAATTGTTGATAGATAATAAAAAGAGATAATTGTTGGAAATTTTCAATCATCATGCATTTATTAAGCACCCATTAAGTCCTAGGAACCGTACTAAGTCCTGGGGCAACAATCAGAAGTGAAACAGGCCCTGCCCTAAGACAATAAAATACGATAATAAGATGTAAAAATATCTAAGTTGTGTGCAGTTAAGGGGAAGAAAAATCCCTCAAATAAAAAAATATTTTCAAGCCCCAGGATCATATTTTTGGTGCAATATAATTTTTGACAAACTCATTAAACAATAAGAAGTGACAGCCCATAAATTATTCCTTAACATTTGATGTGGATTGTGATATCAGGCACTGGGCCAGAGGTCTGGGATTGTGCTGTCTGAGAGCATGGGTTTAACTGTCCCAGGGGAGTCTGGGTCCTGCAGGGGCTTGGGAGGACCACAGGGACCTTTCCTGTGAAACCTCTTTCACGAGGAATTGATTTTGAAGCATTCTATAATTACATTGAAACCTGTCATCTCCCTGCTTAATTACCTCCAGTGGGCCTCTATCACCTCCAGCATCAAATACAAAGGCATTTTGTGTTTGTACATCCTTGCAAAAGAAAGCATGATAGAATTAGTTTGGTTTTTGCCCATGATTTTGATAGCAGTCACATCCCCAAATTCAAATTCAGAGGAATATCCATAACTTTGGAGCTGAAAGAACTTCAAATTTTGCCTAGTCCAGTCCCCTCATTTTCTCAATGAAGAAGGAGGTTCAGAGAGATTAAGTAAATTGCAATGAGATAAATAGTGGAGTCAAGATTTGAACTCAGATTCATTGGCCAGGTCAGCAATCTTTTTCCTGTATCAGTAGCTGAATCAATTATAATTGTATACATCAGGACATCATTAATACACTTCACTTCACTTGCTGAAAAAAAAAAAAACATGGCCACTCGCAAGAGAAAAAAGAATCTCAGTATTTCTTCCATGATGACCCCTTTGCTTTTTGATAGAAAAGAGGGCTCTGAAAACAACATTCCTAGGGGCATCTAAGAGGCACAGTGGATAGAGCACCAATCCTGAAGTCAGGAGGAACTGAGTTCAAATCTGGTCTCAAACATTTAACACTTCCTAGCGGTTTGATACCGGGCAAATCACTTAACCCCAATTTCCTCAGGAAAAAAAAATTCCTAGGTACATTCATTAAATAAAATGAGTTTTAACTATGAGTAGCGTTACATAAGGAACAGAGAAGATCTTTGAGGCACAAAGATCTGAGTTCAAATCTCACCTCTGCTATATCCTGGCTAAATAACCCTAAGCAAATTCATTACCTATTCTCTCAGTCCTCTAGGCAATTCTGCACACTTTGAAATTTCATAGAAAATGTAAACTTGCATGAATAGAGGGCATTTCTTCATCAGGAAGTCCCTCATTGCCCCCCTACATTAGCATGTAGGCTTCTAAAGAGTAAGGACGCTGCTCTTTTCTTTCTATAATATCACTCAGCACAGTACCAAGCACCGACTAAATGCTCAAAATATTTGTTAATTGATTATATCTGCACATGATTATTTGCTTGCTAGATTGTAACTTCCTCAAAAGTAAAAACTATATTTTGTCTTTCTTGTATCTCCAGTACTTAGCACAGTGCTTAGTATGCAGTAGACAATTAGTGGGAAAAAAATTAGCCTTTTCCAGCTTGGTCCCAGAGAACACAACCAGGATGAGTGGGTAGATCACAGTGTAAAGGCAGCCTCTAACATTTAGAACCATAAAAGACTTTAGAAGTCAACCCCTTCATTTCATGAGTGAAGGAATGAAAGCATTAAGTGTTTTCTCTGTGAAGAGCTCCTCGTTTAGTTCTAAGGCTACAAATAGCAAAGTGCAGACAGCCCCTGCCCTCAAGAAGCTCACATTCTAATGAGAAAGAAAATTCATATTAGCCAGCATTTTATAGTTTTCTAAGATTTCCCAAGCTCTCTACAGATGTCTCACTTGATCCTCACAACAACCCTAAAAGGGTTCTATTGTGCCCTTTTTATAGAAAAGCAAATTGAGGCAAAGCAAAGAAAAATGATCAGTTATGATGATCAGCTAATATGAAGGTTTCAGCTGTAAGGCAGATAGAACAGTCCTAGACAGATAGATAAATAGATACATAGATCCCTAGATAGATAACAGACAGATAAATAGATAGGTTTGTGGACAAACAAATTGGCAGATAGATGGATGGATGGATAGATAATCAGATAAAGATAGTAGAGAGATAGACTGTCAGATAGATGCATAGACAAATGGATGGATAGATGATAGATAGATGAAAGATAGATAGATGATAGATAGATAGATAAATAGATAGATTTGGATGCCAGATAGATATGCAGACAGGTACAAGGATGAATGGATGGATAGACAGATGATAGATAAATAGATAGATAGAGATAGATACAAAGTAAATGTGAGGGAATTTCAGGGATATCAGGAAATGTCTCACATAGAAAGCTTATACTGACATTAGAATTGTGAAATTATGGAGGGAGACAAGCAGACCAAAGGGCAGAGTGTGAGGGAGTGCATTCCAGGCACCTGGGGAAGGGCTTTGTGCAAAGGTAAGCAGGAAATCAAGTATTTTAAGTGAAAAACAACATCAGTGGGGCTGAGTGTGGGAAGCAAGACTGGAAAAGCAGGTAGAAGGTAGTGAACAGTTTTAAATGCCAAACATCTCAGATGGTTTTGTATTTGATCCTAATGGTCTTAGGGAGCCCTAGAATTTGTCAAGGGCTGTAGTTCAGCAATATCACTTTGGCAGATGTGTGGAACATGCAGAGGAGAAGAGAGACAAGAAGATCATTTAGAAACTAATGCACAAGCCAATGAGAATTTGAACTAGGGAGATGGTCATGGATGAAGTTAGGAAGGCAAAATTTGCAATATTTGGCAACCGATTGAATATACAAAGTGAGACAAAGTGAGAATTCAGAGTTGACTATAAGCTTGTGAAACTAGAAGACAGAAGGATTTTAAAGATTAATGAAATCAGTAACAAGCTCTGGAATGGAATAAGTTTGAAGAAAAGAAAATGATTTGTATTTTGGATGCACTGATTTTGAGATGCGTGAGATACTACAATCGAAATGACCAAAAGTCAGTTGGTGATGGGAGACTGGGGAAAAGTTTGTAAAACTTTTTAACATTTAGAAATGTTTAAAAATGGGGGAAATGTGTTCCTTTTTACTGCTCTAATAGGCCACTTGTCAGATATGTTATAGGAGTCATTCATGCTTCTGGCACAGAGTTCAACCACATGACCACTCTACACAATCACCCTCCATGGTGTCGCTTGTAACTCTAGGATTTTGAAGACACATTGAGTTAGGATCATGGAGGAAGAGATTATCCTTTAGTAACTGTGATGCATTCAGTAGCTGAGTGCAGAGAAAGTAGAGCGGGTCACACTGGCTTTCCATCCTTGGTCAAGAAGAAGCTGCCTTTTTTCCTGAGCATCTTTTTTGGAAACGTCCTTCTCTTTGTCACAGAAGCTAAAGTACAGAGCTGACCTCCAGCAGACCAGCAAAAGCAGAGCTCTGGAGTGAGGGAAAACATTGAAGTTTGCAATCAGCCCATCTTGCTATTAGTGAACTTGAGTTTGGGAAACTGACAAAGCAACAGATGTTGGGACTATTGCATGTCATGTGAATACTGTAATGATGTACAGTTGTCAGAAGCATTGGTTTTCTGCGTTTAAAGAGCTGAGCATTTCATTGGGGAATTAAATGGACTTGTTTCCTGCTGTAGTGTCAAGGTGTGTGGGGAGTGGAGGGGACTGAGATGGCCAAACACAGAAATTATAAATGAGGGAAACCTGAGAAAAGATCTATGAAAGAAAATGATGAATGTTTAGTCTATGCCTAACTGCCTGGAAAGAACATATGCAATCCATGAAACTTCTCTTGGGACTCATCAAAGCCATGGGAGGGCTTTCTCAGAGGAATGACATATACAGAAAGCATCTCACTCTACCGGCAAGCTCTTTACTAGCTAGCCAAGACAGCAGGAAGCCCCATCTTCTTGGCCTTATTGGGCATGCTGCCCTGGAATGAGCACTTGCTCATCAAAGGCTCTCACTGCAAATTCTGCTTCAGGCATTTAGCATTCATGTGATTCTAACTGATCATTTTTCTTTGCTTTGCCTCAATTTGCTTTTCTATAAAAAGGGCACAATAGAACCCTTTTAGGGTTGTTGTGAGGATCAAGTGAGACATCTGTAGAGAGCTTGGGAAATCTTAGAAAACTATAAAATGCTGGCTAATATGAATTAACACAAGTATTCTTATTCTGTTTGAAGCCACTGAGGTTCTAAGAAATTCCTATTTGCCATGAACAATAAATGATAAAACTGGGATGCAAATCCATGTCTTTGGATGTTAAATGCATTATTTTCTCTACAGTTCCATGCTACATCTAAAGTATTTGAAAATCTATGTCTGGAAATTCATATTTAAATATAAATACATATTTTTAACAGTTCCCAAGCCAACTAGAAATGCTTTGGAAGTTACCCAAAAGTTTGGCTTCTTCTGAACGCTAATAATGCCATTAGGCTGATGATCAGAAGACTTCATTTCTAGCCTAGTCTTCTCACCATGACCTGAGTATTATTCTCTAGTTTTAAGAAGCACAGACTCTCAAGATAGCTCTTATATATTTCTTATACTTCCCATTCTCAATGACATAAAGTTTATCCAGACTCTCTTCATATTTCACTTTCATTACTTTTCTCCTATACATGGGAATTACTTTGCAGTTGATAACCCTCACCTCCTCTCAGTCTCTATTCAACAACCAGATCAATCTTCCTAAATTTCTCCATTGCTCAAATACCTTCAATAACTCCCAGTTCTCTAGGGAAATAAATAAAGTCAGTCAAACAATCAATAGTTGGTCATGAAACAAGTAAGCTCCTACTATGTGCCAGGCATTGTGCTAAGCAGCTAAGGATATGAATATAAATAAAAATTTAAAAAATCTCTGCCCTCAAGGAGCTTATAATTTTATGAGAAAAGATAACACAAAAGAGGAAATTGAAAAGGAAGGGTGGAGGAGAGAGAAGAGAAGTAGGTATCCAATTCGGGGATATATTGGAAAGTTTCAGAGAAGTCCAAAATCAGGGAAGCTCTTAGGAAAATCCTTTGCTAACACTCTATTGGGTGCAGTCAAGTTGACCTATTTTGTTTCCTCCTTGAACACTTTAGATGATTCCCTTCATTCCTCTCTAATGCTTTATGGATACCAGCAAGCTCCTTGAGGTCAAGGAATATAAACTCAGTTCTACAAACTGTAAACTGTAAACTTCATTATAGACTCCTCCCCAAACTCAGTACATTTTAAACTTAAGTTCTCCTGAAATTAAACTTTTGACCATGTTACAAAAGAAAAACAAGACAAAAAACATAAAGAAAAAATAAAGTTTAAAAAAATACATTTTCATCTGCATTCAGACTCCATCAGTTCTTTCTCTGGAAGTGGATACCATTTTTATGTTAAGTTCTATGGAATTATCTTGGATCATAGGTTAGTCCTTCAGAATATCATCATACAATATTGCTGTTACTGTGTACAAGGTTCTCCTGGTTCTGCTCACTTTACTTTATATCAGTTCATAAATGTCTTCCCAGGTTTTGTTTTATTTTGTGTTTTGTTTTGTTTTTTTTATGAAGCCATCTTGCTCATCATTTCTAATAGCACAATAGTATTCCATCACAAACATATACCACAATTTGTTGAGTCATTCCCCTATTGATGGACATCTCCTCAATTTCCAGTTCTTTGCCATCACAAACAGCTGCTATAAATATTTTTGCACATATGGTCATTTTCCGTTTTCCTTGATCTCTATGGAATACAGACCTAGGAGTGTTGTTCTTAGGTCAAAGGGTATGCACAATTTTATAGCCCTTTGTGCATAGTTCCAAACTGCTCTCTAGAATGAATCTGTTCTTAATTCTACCAACAATTCTTTGTGTCCTAATTTTTCCACATCCCTTCTGACATTCTATGACACTAATCTTACATTAGCACTCCATGTATCATTTGCTTTCACTTACCCCTGACTCCATCTTTAATATGACCCATATTTAAAATCTCAGTGGATCAATGAGTTTCTCTGTGTCTGCCTGGATCTCTTTCTGCCTTTTTCATTTGTGTCAGAATTGCTTCTCTTTACAATTTCTAAATTTCATTTTTAAGAGTTTCCCATCATTCCTGAAGTGATTTCTGTGAAATTAATAGTTTATAGGATACTACTTACCCATCCTCTCTTTGATACCTTTGAAATCTGTTCTCCTAAAACTCACATACAAATCAGATTATATGTGATTTTCTTTTCCTTTCTTACCCCAAATTCAAAGGGAGACCTTCCCCTTCTCTCCAGAGTATCTGTTATTTCTACCCCAGCAATCAATTTCTTCTCATTAATGAGAATCAAATCCAAAGGAGCAGTTCTCCTCATTGATCTCTAAACCTTTTCTAAGTAGGGGTTCTTTTACAGGTATAGGTTAGACTAGGATTTCCTTCCAATTCTAAAATTCTGTAATTTGTCTTTGAACTTTATGTAGTATGACTAAAAACATTTTGGCAGAAAAATAAGCCAATGAATTGTCAACTCCCCTAATCTTGTTCTAAGATTCAGCAAGTTCTATGTGGCACCTAGAACTGGACACATTTCTCTAACTCTGGCTTGTCCAGTGCAAAGGACAACAGAACCGTGGCTTTTCTTTATCTCAACACTATGTTCCCACCAATATAATCGGAGGGCATTTTAGTGTTTTGGTCATGTATAGACAATGGGATGGACAATGAGTTGAGCCCAAAGTGAAACAGGAAGAGGTGAGCAAACTGGATTGCCATCAGGAAAATGTAAAGCCCCTTTGATAAATTTAAGAGATACATGAAAATAAACAATCATCTTTAATAACAGCATTCTAGTGGAGAGATCGGAACAAGACAGGGAACACAAGTGTTTTGAAAGATTTGAAAAATGAATATCACACACAGAGCAATGGAGAAGTGTGTGGTGGGTGTGAGCTGGCAACAAACTCTGACCAGGAAGGAAATTGGAAGAAAATTAGATGACATTGTGGAAATCAGAAGAGAAAAGAAACTGGTTATTTGTTGAGGATATGTGAGGATAAGGGAATAGCTAGAGTTCTCCATCTGTATTCGTCTAGATATCAGGAGATAGTGAGGACCTCCCATAGTGGATAGACCTCTGTAACAAATACATGAGAGGCCAAGGACAGGATTATCAGAAAATGGACAGACATGAATGGGTTGTGATCATCAAACTTGGGAAGGATCATTAAATTCATTTAATGACAGATCCATTTGAAATACCAAGAAAACTTCAATTTCACTGCTGACTGGACACAATTGTCAGCCTGAGAGGGGATATCACATTGGTTAGTATCCTAAAGCAGAAAGGGCCCTAAGAATCTTTCTATTCTAACTCCCTAATTTTATAGATGGAGAAATTGAGACCCAGAGAGGTTGAGTGACTTGTCTAAAATCTCTTATAAGTTCATAGGTTCATAGATCTCAGAAGTCTTAAAAGCCATCTAATCCACTCCCTCATTTTACATAGATGGAAACTGAGGCCTGGAGAAATAATATGCCCATATTCTCATGGGCAGCAAAGATTTAAAAACAAGGGAGAAGAGAAAAGACATGACATGAAAAAAGCACCCAATGGCATTTTCTCCCAGGCAGAATATGAGACAGTGTAAGAATCTATTATCAAAGCCCAGGGCTGGAAGGCACTTTGCCACTTCTTAATTCTCTAAGTAGTCAAGAACACTCTAATTTAGCACCACAGAGAAGATGGATGTTCCAACATGGAAAAAGAAAAACATTAAAATGACTAAGAATAGAAATACTTGGGCAAGGAGAAATGAATAAGCATCCATTATATTTTAAAGGCAGCCCCCATAGGAAAGTTGAAAAGATCTTTATTATTAATGTCAAATATTCCTTCTTTTTGTTAAGCTCATAAATCCTGCCAGAGAAATAGAGTGAAGTCAGCATAGATTTATATCCCCAAACCGAGGCAGAGCCTTCCCCAGATGCCCCCAGATAATCCTGTAGGTCATAAAACCCACAGATCTAATGAAGTCAACAGGTCATTGGTGCCGCATCAGAATTTAGATGACCCCCTTTTTAATTATCAAGGTCCAGCCCGGAATATAGATTATATCCCCCAGACATTCCTGAGGAGTCATTTCACTCTTGTGATTTACAGACCTTGCCCAGAGTTTCTGCAGAGGATAACTTAGCTCAGAGCTACTTGGAAAGAAAGGGGAAGCTGGCATGGAAGTTGGATTTTTATTTAAAATAGTTCAGGCAGATGCATGCTGGTACTTCTGAAGAGCTTAAAGCAAACCAGAAGAGCAAAGTGAAATGTTTTGTAAGAGGGATCATTAGGAACCCATTATATCAAATGAAAATTGTGAGATAGATTTCATTCATCGCCTTTCAAAGATATCTTTGGAGTCTGTGCTGATTTTTAAATAATGACTATCTTGATTCAACAATCATCCAAAGGATCATAGATGTTTGAGATTGAAGGTACCCAAAAGGTCATCTGGACCGATATCTTCTCATTCCATATACTTCAGAAGCATTTATTAAACACTTAACATATGTCAGGCACTGGACTAGACACTAGGGATGGAAATATAAAGAATGAAATGATCCAAATGAGGAAGATGATGATGATGATGATGAAGGAGCTAGATAAACCTCATTAGAAGATGTACATTGTAGGTGGAACATACAACAATTAGGGTTGAATCATAGAACTGTGGAAAGTATGTTCAATTTTGTCAAGAAATAGAATTTCAAATCCCTCCTTTCAATACTCTCTGGATGGTCCTGGACAATTCGCCTAGCTTGCTGGCTCTCTTCATCTATTAGAGAAAAAGGGATGGAGGCATTCTAGACAGAGGAAAGATGAAGAATAGAAGAAGAGGTACAAGAATTCATAAAATGAAAAGAAAATGGAAATAGAAGAGCACTGAATCACATTTTACCCAATTCCAGTTTTGTCATTGGTCAGTCATGACTATATGTTGTGCCCAGTTTTGGAGTCCCCATCCACCAAATAGATCTCCCATCTAAACCAACCAAGCTATTCTCCAAGTTTTGTCATCATGCTCATTCAAGTAGAGCTGTCACATGTAACACTAAGTTATCCCTGCTTCCCCACCCTCCTCATGACCTGAAACCTTCAACAATGCAGGTAGCACCACTCACAGAGCAGCCCAATTCTGGATTGTTCAAATTAATTGATTCTTCCTTGCAACTCAATAAAATCTATTCCTCAGCAATATACCCCAAGCACTCTTCCTAATTCTGTATTCAGGGGGCCAAACAGAATCCACATTTTCCTTCTCTCATATTACAGCTTGTAAAGTAGTAAAGATAGTTATAATATCCTCCTAAATCTTTCCTCAAAGCTCAACATCTCTAGTTCTTTAGACAATAGTTATACTCTATAGAGGAAACTTAAACTTTCAATTTTCCTTCTTTACTCCTCAAACTTTCTCAATATAATTACCCATTTTCTGCTCCTTCTCCTAGTCACAGAGAAACTTAATTTGATTCAACAAGGATCTATTAAGTGTTTGCTATTTGCCAAAAAAAAATAACATGACTTAGTAGTTGGAAAGAGAGTCTCTGAGTTACAGAGATGTGAGTTCAAGTTCCAACTCTGGCACAACCTGGCTGTATGACTCTGGACAACTCAATCACCTTTTTTTAACCCAACCATCTTCCTATAGCTGTAAATCACAGAGGAGGTGCTGACCTGCTTTGGTGCAAGAAGTAACTCCACTGGAAATTCTCAAACTTTACAAAAAGATGCCTATTCAACAGTTCCTACTTCAGGGATATTACTATTTACTTGGGGAGAGAGAGAGAGAGAGAGAGAGAGAGAGAGAGAGAATAAAAGAAGAAAGAGAGAAACAGAGAAGAGAAAATGAGATAGGAGAGAGAAGGGGGAAGGGAGAGGGATAGATAGAGATGAGACAAAATAGAGACAGAGAAAGACAGAGACAGAGGGAGAAAGAAAAACAGAGAGACACACAGAAAGAGAAAGATACAGAGTCAAAGAGAGACAGAGAGGCTAAGAGAGAGAAAGACACACAGAGAAAAGAAGAGAGAGACAGAGAGACAGAGAAATAGAGGAGAGGAGAGAGAGAATAAAAGACACAGATAAATAAATTAAAAGAAATTACATGTGATTCCTAACTCCGAATCTGGTATTTTATCCTCTATACACCCAGACTTCCAGAAAGGCTCCTCGTATCCTTCCCTATCTTTCAAGACAAGAGCCCAAACAAAATATTGTATTTGACCTTCTTTGTCTTGGCAGCTGCTTCTTGGTAGAGTCATCCACCAGTCTCTGCAGTCCAGACCTCTCAGAGCCCACATAGCCACCTTCCTTTGGGACATTTTGACCCAGAAGTCCCACTGGAACCTCAGACTTATCATGTCCAAAATCAAGCAACCCAATTGGGCTAAATGCCTGATGATTGGCCAAAAACAAAAGAATTATGGGAGTAATAGGAGAGTATTGAGCTTGACTAATCAACATGGGTAGGACTGTAGAAAGCTTGAAGACGATAATAGACCATAAATTTTAGAAGTGTATGATTTTATAGGTCATCAAGTCCAGCTCCTTAATATATTTATGAGGAATTGAGACCAGAGAAATTCAGGTTGGGGTCATACTAGTTGTAAACATGTGAGGCAAGATTTGGAATCAGATCTCCCTGACTCCAGTACAAAGGAACATTCTGGCAAGGGAAACATTTACAAATGAAAAATTGGAAGAAAATAAGGTTTATTCAACAGATGTGTGCATTAGCTAAAGCAAGGTACAAAATTCTAATAGGGTTGTTCAGAAATGTCAGTCATGTCTGGCTGTGATACTATCTGGAGTTTTCTTGGCAGAGATACTAGATTGATTTATCATTTCCTTCTCCAGCTCATTTCGCAAATAAAGAAACTGAGGCAAAGAGGGTAAAGTGACTTTCCCAGGCTCACACAGCTAGGCAGTGTCTGAAACTAGACTTAAACTCATGAAGATGAGGCTTCTTGAACTCAGGCCCAGCTCTCTATGTACTGCAACAGCTAGCTGCCCCTCAAATTGGGTTGGGGTTTGTAATTCTAAAGCCTTGAGAAAATTATGGATAAATTTCAGAGGGCCCCTCAGCTTGGATGAGAAGGAAATGTGTCATATTTTCACTGACATCTACCTGAAATTGAGCATTTCCTTTCATTGCAAAAGCATTAGTCCAAAAATGGGTCCCTAAGTTTCACCTGTATAGTGGTCCACCCTAAAATGGGCTCATAGATAAGCCATAACTGGTTGCAAAAGTAGAGTTTTGACACAGAGTGCTGAAAATTATTTCTGTGTAAAAGTAACTGAACTTAGCCCATGGTTAGCCAATAGTTAGATGGAAGTCTCCAGTTGGTGCTAGAACTTTGGGGTATCCCAGGTTCTCTCCCCACCCAGAGCAATGGCATTGGTCTGAGTTTGAGTATAACTAGCTATGGCTAAGAAATTTCACATGTGGCTCCTTGTACTCCAAGATCAGTGCCCTTTCTTCTATACTCATTATTTCTTTCTGTCCAGCTAGTCCTAAAGGTACAGTTTTGAATAATTGTGTAAATGGTATCTCTCCACTATTGCTACACACACACTCAAACACACGTGTGTACCTACACATAATGCATACATGGACATGTATGTAAATGTACACATGTGTGCATGTGTGTGGTGTGTGCACATACACAAAGACACTCAATGTGGACTCCCCTGCTGGGCTAATCCTGACCAGACAGGTGTAGCAGGGACTATATCACAGCTGCAGAAATGGGATTCAGCAGCCTTGGAGGAAGAAGGGTCCCTGCTGGTGACAGGTACCAAGCACCGTGATGAAAGATGAACCCTGGCCCAATGGGAAGGATTCAAGAGGCTCCCTGGGCTGTTGGAGGAGGGAGAGCCGCAGGCCTCAGCTGTCGGCCGAGACTTGAAAGATGCCTTTGTTTGGGCCCAGGTGAGCTGTGGGGGAAGGCCGGCACAAAGGGCTCCTTTATCCAGGCAGACCTGCCTGCTCCTCTAAGGTTGCCTCCCAGCTCAGTCCCCTTCTTCAATTGCCTGGATCCAGATCATTTCCCTACCTGCCCCCTTTGCCCTCCTCTCCAACCTTCCCCTGTGCCCCCCAGCTCTCACCTGGAAAGCCAGAGAAGAATCGGGTTTTCCAGAGCTAAGATTCAATGGCAAAGCTGAAAAATAATGTCACACTTGAGTAAGAAACTTGTGTTTCATTGTGGGGCTCTCAAACAATGGGGTCTCTGTGCGCTGCCCTTCCTGTTAATGTTTGAAGCTGTCTCCAGATGGAACCTAGCTCCTTGGAGAGAGTCCTGGAGCAGGAGACACAAGGGCTGGGGCTCAAGAGACTATTCAGCCACATCTATTAGCGGAGTGACCCTAAACAAATCATTTCCCCACCTGCTATCCCCTCAGCTCTTCATCTACAAAAGGGGCTCAGTTAGGTGACTTTGGAATTCCCTTCCAATCTAACAGACTTCTCAGCTCAAACAACCACCACTCTAGTAATGACAAAATGTTCTCAAATGAAGGTTGAAAAATCACAGATAACAAGCCTGGGACCAGAGGAGAGGCACAGAAAAAGCTTCTCTCACTCCATTGCAGAGGATTTGAAGCATTTCATGTACTATCAGCACAGAGAGAGAAGGAAAGAGATACAGGGACAGAGAAAGAGACATAAACACAGATAGAGAGAGAATCAAAAATACACACAGAGAGAGAATGAGACACAGAGAGACAGAGAGATAAGAGAAAGAGAGAGACAGAGAAAGACCGAGAAGGAAAGAGAGACAGAGACAGAGAAAGAGACACAACCACAAAGAGAAGGAGGGAGAGAGAAACTCAAAAATACAGAGACAGAGACATAGAGACAGACAGAGACAGAGAGTGACAGAGAGGGAGAGGGGGAGAGACAGACAGAAAGACAGAGAGACAGCGAGAGAAACAGACACAGAGAGAAACAGAGAGACAAAGAGAGAGCCATAGAGAAAGACAGAGGTTGGAATGTCAGAGCTGAAAGAAACTTCAGAGGGAAAAATGTCAGAGAAAAAAGTTAGAACTTTGATGACAAAGGAAATCATTGGTGTATAAATATGGACTTTGCCCTTTGCTCCCTCTGCAGCTTTGGGTAGATTTTTGGTGCTCCAAAGGCCTCAGTTTCCTCACCTGCTAAAGGAAGAACAGGGCCAAGAGACCTTTGGGTTCTTCTTAGCTTAAAATCTACAAGCAATGACCTCAGGGCCTTAGACCAGCTTCCCACAGAGAGTTAATTTGCCTGTATTGGACACTTGAAGGTTTATCAGCATGAGGTTATATTTTCTTTAACATACACATGAGTATGGAGTAGACGGTGAAGGCTTCTGATCTCTATTTTTCAGATGAGGAAAATGAGACATAGAGAGGCAGAGGAGAGTTATACTCAGAGGTCCCCAGGAGAGTGCTAGTCCCTAGAACGGAATCCAGGCCTTTGGGCTCTAAACTTGGTGCCTCCCCCTTTGCACCATTTTGAAAGGATGTTTCCTTTTGCTCCATTTACTAACTGCCATTTAATCATTCGGTCCCTGGCTCCCGACACCCACAAGGTTTGTCATTAATCCAAAAATAATTCAGAATGCTGGGCTGCAAAGAGACGAAATTTCAGAACAATTTGAATCCAGTGGTTCTTGATGAGAGCGTTGCTCTGATGAAGGTCAGCCCTCATGCCCACGGGCACCTTCCTGCCAGGTGCCTGGGTCTGAAGACAAAGTCCCATTTTCAAAATTTGGCCCCCACACAGCTCAGATTCAGGAGTCCAGAGGACTATTCATTCATCCTTATTATATATTATTGGATTGGGGAAAGGGGGTCAGGCAAAAGTCTCTGGATTCCAAAGAACCTTTGGGCATTATCTTCCACCTAAGCCAAAGTTTTGTGGCACTTACCTTGTTGTAACAGTCTCCTTAACTGGTGGTCAAGCAGCCTCTGCTTGAACATGACCAACAATGAAGGGCTCACTCCCTCACAGAGGAGATTATTACAGTTTGATCTAGCTGTGGACATTAGAGCTTTGTCAAGCTGGGCCAAAATCAGGGTCCTTGTACTTCACAGCAGTACCTTTTGATGGTATCTAATGGCACAATTAATATTCAGATAAAAACGGGTATCATCAAGCCACAGAAAACAGAAGAAAAGGAACTCAAGAAGTTTGTATGTTATAGAGGGGGATACCTGATATTGGCTTCTTTGCCAATATCAACCATCTCTTTTTCTTCTCTCCTCTGGGGACAAACAGAACAAATTGCATCCTTTCTCCATATGATATCCCTTCAAATACTTGGAGATGGGTCCCCCTTATCTTGCCCTTCCCTAGGTAGCATTACATCTCCACCGACCTTCTCAAGACACAACTCAGCTTCTCAGTCATACTTAACCTGTAATGCCCGGATCTGAATGCAATGTTCCACTGTGAGCCGCCCAGCACAGGGGACAAGGAGTCCATCACCTCTTCATTCTTGGAAGCCTTCGCTCAAAATAACCAAAGATCGAATTGGGTCTTTGGACTACCCACAGAGACAGGGACAGACAGAGTGACAGGAAGAGACACAGAGAGAGACAAAGACGGAGAGAGACAGAGAAAGAGGCAGAGACAAAGAGATACAGATTTTACAGAGAAACAGAGAGACAGAGACAGAAAGACAGTGACAGAGACACACAGAAGGATGCAAAGAAAGAGACTGAGCAAGAGAACTCTTACGTGGAGCTTTCAAAACACTAAGTCTCTGATTTCTTGTCAGATGAACCGGTATTTAATCACCCCTTCTCTTTTACTTCTAGAGCTAATTATTTGAATCAAGAAGATGTTATATTTTCCCTACTGAAGTTCCTATAATTCTTTCTTAAAATTCCTTCTTAGATTATACCCAAGCTAACTTGCCAAAATCCTTTTAGACCCCATGTTACCCACCTTACTGGGTCTCCTTCCTGCCTTTGTGTTATTTACAAATTTGACAAAAGTAACATATAATTGGTTATGTTCTATAACAAAAGATGTCGCACAGGACAGGACCAAGGATGGGTCCCTGCAGTCGTCCAACACAGACCTCCTAATAGGTTGATGTTGAGCCAATAAGGACATTTTTTTTTTAATTTAATAGCCTTTTATTTACAGGATATATGTATGGGTAACTTTACAGCGTTAACAATTGCCAAACCTCTTGTTCCATTTTTTCACCTCTTACCCCCCACCCCCTCTCCCAGATGGCAGGATGACCAGTAGATGTTAAATATATTAAAATATAAATTAGATACACAATAAGTATACATGACCACAACGTTATTTTGCTGTACAAAAAGAATCAGACTCTGAAATATTGTACAATTAGCTTGTGAAGGAAATCAAAAATGCAGGTGGGCATAAATATAGGGATTTGGAATTCAATGTAATAGTTTTTAGTCATCTACCAGAGTTCTTTTTCTGGGCGTAGCTGGTTCAGTTCATTACTGCTCCATTGGAAATGATTTGGTTGATCTCGTTGCTGAGGATGGCCTGGTCCATCAGAACTGGTCATCATATAGTATTGTTGTTGAAGTATATAATGATCTCCTGGTCCTGCTCATTTCACTCAGCATCAGTTCGTGTAAGTCCCTCCAGGCCTTTCTGAAATCATCCTGTTGGTCATTTCCAATAAGGACATTTTAACAGTCTTTGTAACAGTTCTAAATCCCTCTCTAATTGAGGTTGAAATCTCAGGCGTGCTTGAGGAGAGTCACTGATTTAGAAGGGACCTTAGCAGCCATCTAGGTCTGCCCAGTGAATTCCTGATTCAAATCCCACCTCTGGCACTCATCAGTTGCGTGATTTTGGACATTTGTCAACCCATTTGCTCATTTATAAAATAGTCATGATAACTGCTGTTGTTGAGTCTTCATGACTCTATAATAACTACTAGCCTAGTTCAAAGGGTTTTTATGGAGATGAAAAGAGAAGGGATGTAAAGTCCTGTCTTAGCTTTGATGTGTTCTATCAAGGGTCTTAACTTTTTCTTATGTCAAAGACTCATTGTCTAATAAAGGCCGGGGATCCTTTTTGAGAAAATTGTATTGTTGTTTAGTCATTTTCAATCATATCCCAAAACCCCTCACTGGAATGGTTAACCTTTTGCTTCTCCAGCATCGAGACCAACAGATTTAGGTGACTTGCCCAGGATCACACAGCTTTTAAGTATCTGAGGCCACATTGGAACTCAAGTCTTCCTGACTCAAGACATTCTACTTGCTGTCACCACCCACCTTCTCAGAAGGATGCTTATAAATGCATCAAATAAATTATAGAAAAGTACAAAGGAAACCATTTATACTGGATTATTGTAATATAGAAAAAAGAAAGCAATTTCATGGACCCTAGGTTTAATAGCCCCTATATAATATAAATGCCTATGATGGTGATCTATAATCAGAGTTGTTTTTTTTTTTTAACAATATAGCTGAGGGATGACCATCTAGACTTTACTAGGGTTTATCTAAGGTGCATTTCCAGAGAGCTCATCATATTGTGAATCAGATTCATCCCTTCTTGGATGGCTTATTCTCATAGTTGACCCAGCCTTGAAAACACACTTATCATTGCCTATTTCCTTGACAGAAAATCTGAGCTCCTTTCATGAGTTGTCCCTGACATCAGATCTCCCGGAATCTCTTTCACATCCAGGATGTTTTGGTGGCTTGGCAGTTCACTCAGGGAGTTAACATGTCCCCTCCAACCCACATCACTCCCACCCCAAGCCACTCCAACTGGGCAGGACAACACAAGCTATTAGACATAAGATTGTATCTGTGAAACTCATCACAGTTATAAGAACCTGGCAACGGGGGTTTTCCATGTCTCTTTGACTCATTTCTCTGCCAAGGCCCTTTCGACAATGGAGGGGAAAGCCATCCATTAATAAGAGGATGTAAGTAACGGCTCAGGTCCTTCTCTACCCAAGCTGGGCCCTCACCAGGCACACATGTCAAAATCAAGTAACTCACGCCTCATTGAAATGCATTGTCATTTTCTGTAGCATATGTTACTTTTCCATAAAATCTTTCTCCTTGCCAGAAGCAAAGGGACTGCCCATAAAAATAAATTAAACCAGACAATGTCTGGGAAAGTTTAGAGAGAAAAAACTGCTCCAAGACACACTGGGCTTCTGTAGCAGCTTCTCGGGGGATATGAACAGAGGGGCCCAGGAGGTTCATCCAGGCAGTGATGAGATGTTCTCATGGTTCTAGAGAAAACCAGGAGAGGAGGCTGTCAGCTGTCATAGCTCCTATTGACTTCTCCATTAGAGAAGCTCATGGGCTTGGAAGGATCCATGGAAACATCAAGTTTAACCAATCCCTGAGTAAGAATACCTTTATAACTGCTCAAACCTTACCAATATGGCACCTTCTTTCTAAAATATCCCATTCTACTCAGGGATAAATCTGACTGGTCACAGGTTTACATGGGACCAAATGTACCTCTTTGAAGTTTCCAGATATTACTCTGCCCTCTGCATGGGAGCATGAATACTCTGGCTTCCACATGGCGATAATCACAACTCACAAATATTTAGTTCTGGGTATGTATACGTAAGTATGTGTATACATATACATATGTATACATTTATTGTACATTTAACTGTACAGCTAACATTTAAATGGCCTCCACTAAGTACCAGGCACTTTCCTAAGCACTTTATAATTATTATCTCCTTTGAGCCTGTCAACAAACTTGGAAGGTTGGTGCTTTTCTTATTTTATAGATGAGGCAACTAAGACATAGAGGGATTAAATGACTAATCCAGGTTCACTACTAAGTAGTATATGAAGTCAGATTTGAAGTAAGTTCTATTCTGACTCCAGGCCCAGAACTCTATTAACTGCACCATCTGGATAACCCTTTGAATCCCTGAAAACACTTGAACATAGCTATTAAAATGCCCTGCCAAAAAAATACCTTGCCCCATCTCTCCTCCACCCTCAGCTAGATTTCTAAATCTCCAGTCTAAACATCTCCAGTTCCTTCAACTAAAAGGACTCAAAGCCCTTTGCCAGTCGGGTTACTCTCCCCTGGAAATTTTCAAGCTTCTGTGTTATTAGATCCTTACTACACCCGGATCAGGCAGGTATAATTATACCCATTCTACAAAAGGATCAATCAAGGCTCAGATACAGAAGGGAGCAAAGCCAGATCTCAGTCATAAAGCTCCTGCTTCCAAAAGTTTTGCTTTTTAACTGTATTCTTCCAGCCACCTCCCCAACAGTAGTTTCTATGTTACCATGTTTCCCAGTCTCTTTAAGTCAACTTATTTAATGTTTCTGCTTAATGTCCACTTAGAATTCCTGCTGCCTCCAACAGAGATGTTTCCTGGTGGCTGATACTGTTAGTGGCTAGAATTACTTTGTATTTCTTTTTTGAAGTGTCCATTGGTTGTTTGCTTCTCCCACTAGAAAGTAAGTCTCTTGAGGGCAGGAACTGTTTCATTGTTGCTTTGTTTTCTTTCCTCTGCACTTAGCCTAATATCAGACTCTTAGAAGTCACTGAATAAACACTGTTGAATTCTATTTATCCACAAGCAAATCAAAACAGTTCAGTCATTTGTATCAAGTTCTTGGTGGCAACATCATAGCAAATAAAGACTCTATCAGGCAGCATCCTCTTCTCTTGTGTGTTGACAGGAAAAGGGCATCAGTCAGAAAAGGGAAAGTTCAACACTAGCTGAGGCAGAGGCAAAGAAATGGTTTAAAATGATTCTACTTCCTCTAGGAAGAATCTACTTATTAAGGCATGGAGGTACAACCTAAAGGGTATTGGGAAGAGGGTCCTTCTACTTTGACTTACTTCTTTTTTGTTTGTTTTTGTTGGGTTTTTTCTTTTTTTCTTTTTCTTTTTCTTTTTTTCTTTTCTTTCTTTTCTTTTTCTTTTTTTCCTTTTCTTTTCTTTTTCTTTTTCTTTTGCTGAGGCAATTGAGTTAAGTGACTTTCCAGGGTCACACAGCCAGAAAGTGTTAAGTGTCTGAGGCCAAATTCGAGCTCAGGTTGTCCTGACTTCAAGGCTGGTGCTCTGTCCACTGTACCACCTCACTGCCCCTCCACTTACTTTTCATAACTTTTGTAACTTGGGACAGTTCATCTTAACAATCAAAGCCTGTTTCTTCCTCTGTCATATAAAGATGTCAGACTAAATGATCTCTAAAGTCTTTTTCAAGCCTAAATCTTATGATTCCAGGAACCCTGCTAGTATTAAGGGTAGCTATTCTGTTCCTAAATTGTTCATCCTTTGTTCTCAGAGAGGATCAGTGACATTGTGAGGATGATGTCTTGACTTGGATGGCACGGCTGAGCAATGATTCCAGAATCATCGAAGTCCAGGAAAATTCTTGATACATACGTGTGTGTGTGTGTTGTCCCATCCTTGGACCTAGGATGTTCTTGTCCTAGGAAGAAGAAGATGGAGAATAAAGTAGGAGATTGGATTCCAATTCCTTCGGCAAGAAAAAGACACCTTAGGGAAGAGACCAGGAAATCACATTTGTTCCATTTGACAAGAGTCCACTGAGCACTAGGCAAGGTGGAGTAATGGTTAGAAAGCCAGCCTCTAATCCGAAAGAGCTGGATTCCAGAGCAGTGTTTAAATGACTTGGAACCATTCCTGAAATGGATGGATGTCCACAAGCAGCTCCCTAAAGCTATAAGCTGTGGAACAAGTGAAGATCCACCCGAATCAAAGGAGTTCCCTCATCAGCAGGACCCTGTACTAATTCAATCCCTGCTCTAGTTTTATCTGGGTGTCATGTGCCAGGTGCTTCTCCAGCCAACTGGATCATAAAAGAAATACCAAACATGCTCTGTCCTCAAGGATCTTCCACTCTACCAAAGAATGTAAATACACGAGGGACATATGAAATGATACAAAGAAATTTCAAGACAGAAGGAGCACTGACCCAGGACAGAATTCAGCAGCAGTCAAGAAAGGGTGAAGTATGGACGTGGCCCCTGAGCACTGCCTTAAAGGAAGTCAGTGATTCTGAATAGTGTCTTGAAGGAATCTGATTGCAGAGATGATCTGGGAGAAGGATTGTATCTACTAATTGAGCATTCCCAGGAGAACCACCTGGGGAAAAAACCAATAAGATTCACAAATCCATGCCACAGATTTTTTTAAAAATTATTATTATTGTTATATTTTTCACCCAGACAGGTTGCCCTGTGGCAGCTCCTGGTAAGCTCTATCTCCCTGATATAGTTCTAAAAATAACATTTTGCATAATTTTCAGGGAGCACAGAGTATGGGAAATTAGGACTTGTGGTCCATACCTCAAGACAAACTCCAGGACTAAGATACCCAGGATGTAGAGGAGAGGTGGTACCTTGGAGAAACCAGTAGAGCCAAATCCTGGGGCATGCTAGAGAGAAGGTAGTGTCGAGGTTTGGGGATTAAAGTGGGACTTTAGAGATGATCTGGTCCACACCCCTCATTTTACAAGAAAACAGAAGTTCAGAAAGAGGGAGCAAGCTAAGTTCACGCAAGCAGAAAATGGGAGATCAAGACTTGAGGCATGGTCTCCATGCTTCCATGCTCTGATTTCCAGGGTGCAGGTAAAGTCCTAGATGCTGCTTATAGGCAGAGTGCCAAGGAGGTTGGTGGTTGGCTGTAACCTGTCATCCCCTATAACTGAAAATGACTCAAATGGATTTTCTCATCTTCCCTCCCAACTGAACTCCTTTTCTGGGGCTCTGCTCTATCAGTCAATGATACCATCTTTCTCTCCACCCAGGCTCAACCACTGGCCTTTGCCTTTTTATTTACTCTCTACAGGTATCCATGAGCAAGCTCTGATGATTCTTCCTTTGTGATGTGTCTTATATCTGGAACTTTCTTTCTATTCCCTCTGTTGCCAAACTAGCCCAGGCCCTCACTCCTTCACTAGCTCTAAAATCAAAGGACCTAAGTTCAAATCCCAACTTTGATGAGTACTATCAGTCTGCTACTGGACAAATCACTTACCTATTTGGATCTCAGATTGTAAAATAGTGGGTGGGACCATATAGTTTCTGAAGTATCTTCTGATTCTAGATCTATGATCATCTCATCTGGCCCCTCCCCATCCAATTTATCCTACCTACCACCACAAGACTAATTTTCCCAACGCTCATCTTTGATCATATCACAATTCAATCAATAAGAAATTATTTATTACCATATAATAGACTCTGTAACCTTATGTTACGCTATAGGATAAGTCCAAGTTTCTTAAGTTGTTTAATCCAATTTTTTTTAAAAAAAATATTGACAGTCCAAGTTTTCCTCCTAGTTCTTTAGTTATGGTGGGATTTGGCCCACTCATTTCCATCCTACACTTTTCTTGACCTTATTTTCAATGTTCCAAAAGCTCTTCCACTTCTTAACATACAGTAATGCAATAACACTGGTAGAATATCAGTATTAAGAGGATTGGCCATTCTTTGCATGAATTAAGGGTCATTGAAAAAGCAGTCCAATTGGCCCAAAATGTTCTAACTCATTCTCTCCTTTCTGTTTGATTCTGGATGTGCCATTGCCCCTTTATATTTTCTGTCTGAGATGAGCTAAATGGACAGAAAGAGAGGATGAGATAGATACATAGATAGAAAGATAGATAAATAAATCAGTAGGTTGATAGACCCTTGGGAAAAATGGGCTCAAATTTGCAGTAAAATGGTAGTTAGGAAACATGTAGCAGATAAAGATGGCAGAAGCTCCTGTTTCCTGGAAGTCTTTTACTCCCTTTGCGGAGTCCCCATGAAGTTACTCTTCTTAGGTGTAACACTCACCTGGGCTACATAGGTATATGTGTGGATATGGATGTGGATCCAATTCAATCCCTGAACTAGATTCCCTATTATTATGTTGATTAATATGGGCAAGGTTACATCTCCTTGTGCCTTGCCTGACATGATCAAAGAGTTGCCAATTGTTGTTACTTCTATTGTTAAATCTTCCAAAGAATATTGAATTATTTCCATGTATAAATGGAAGGTGCTTTATTAGGAGACAGTCATTACATCAGTGTTTTGCTCTATTAACTCAATTTTGTTTCTTATTAAAAAAAATAAGAAACAATCCCTTTTGTTCTTTATACCAATGAGTCAATTATGTGATTTTTAAAGCTGTGATCTATTATAAGACTGACTGTCATATACAAATCCCTTCTTTGTAGATAACTTCAATGTGTGTATAACTCATTCTTGTAAATATTTTATATACATGAAACAGTAAAAAGAATAAATATACAAATCTCAGTCTCCTTTTTAATACTATCAAGCTCCTACAGCATAAATACCAGCTAAGAACACTTGTCTGAATCCAACTTCTTTGCATGTCTTCATTCTCTTTAACCCTGTTCCCATTTTGTCCATAAGTAAACCCAGAATTTTGATCTTAGAGTCCAAGTTCATGGCCTGCTGTACTCAATGACAAAAAAAATTTCTACTTAAAATATTTTCAGATCTTTTCCATATTTTTCCCTTTTTATTGCCCCTCTTACACTTTCATCCTTAAATATAGTTAGGTTTCTTATAAAAAAAAAAACCTTCTTTAAACTGTTTTTATCGTTTACTGTTAATTACAGTGTTATGAGGTAATATTGCTTATAATCTTATATCATAATCTATAAAAATGAATTTGCATTCTGAGCTAGTATTGCCTTTGGTTACTACATTGCTTTGTTTGACAAATAGATTAAGTGTTGGATGCCCAAGACATATTTTAAATTTTTATCTTTTCCTTTTTGAAGCAATTGATTTACATTAGTATAATGTCTACATGGAATCTTTGTTCTTTCTCGTGTGACCCCATTTTTCCTCATTAAAACTTGTTTGAGTAAATCAAGATAGTTATTTTAGTTGTAACCATGTATTTTTCTTATTTTTAAAAAGATTTTTTCCTAGTTGTAAACTTTGATCTTTGTTCTAAGAGATCAGTGTTCTGTTATACACAAATAGCTAATTCACAAATGAATCCCACATCAGTAATGAGTAAATTTTATCTATAAAAACAAAATCAATTGCATTTTGAATGATGCTATATGGCAATTCACAATGTTCCAATTGCTTTCTTGAAGAAAATAATCCATACAGGGACTGGGAAAGGGGATAGTGGAGCAGAGGGGTGTGTGTGTGTGTGTGTGAGAGAGAGAGAGAGAGAAAGAGAGAGACAGAGACAGAGACAGAGACAGAGACAGAGAGACAGAGACAGACAGAGAGAATGTTTCTGTGTAGTCCATCTTTGACCACTCCTTACCTCTCCTTTGATATCTTTATGCCAATGAGTCAATTATGTGATTTTAAAGCTGTGGTCTATTATAAGACTGACTGTCTAATATAAATGGAAATTAGTTTCTGATGCATTTTTACCAATATTTTTTGTCATTCTTATATTCTCATTTTTTTTTGTATTGAAGTCATGAAAGTATACATTCATTTAATCTTAGAAAATAAATAAATTATTCTATCCCTATGTCATGGCCCAAGAAAGAAATTAGAAAGGTTTGATAAGTGAGCTCTTTCCCTATCCAAGAGAAAGAATAGAGAAAAGAGGATCAGTAATTAACAGTTATCCACTAAATAACTAGCAGTACTCACTGGCTGGTATAGAAAGTAGGATTTAGGGGGGAAGCTAGTAATAGTTATCTTTATAGAGTACTTTTGCAAAGCTTATGTTATTTTGTTTCCTGCTAATAGCCCTTTGATTGGTATTTTATTGTTGTTGAGTTGTTTCAGTTATGACTATCTCTTCATGAGTCCATTTGGAGTTTTCTTGGCAAAGCTACTGGAGTGGTTTGCCATTTCCTTCTCCAGCTCATTTACAGATGAGCAAACTGAGGCAAATAGGAGTCTTTCCAAATGACATCAAGTAACTTGCCCAGCTAGTAAGTGCCTGAGATCAAATGTGAACTCAAGAAAGTGAAATCTTCCTTACTTGGTGTAGGTGCTCCAAGTATTTTAAGCCCATTTTGCAGGAGAGAATATTGAAACTATTGAGGCTTCCCAATGACCTGACAACTACTAAATGTATGAAGCAAGATTTAAATTCATGTCTTCCTGATTCCTGAGTCCAGTTCTTTATATCAGCTATAGATCAGGGGTTCTTAACCGGGGATCTATGAACTTGGTGTGGTTTGTAATATTTTGATAGCTTACATTTTAACATAATTGACTTCCTTAGTAATCCTATGTAATTTATTTTATGATTTAAAGATATCATTCTGAAAAGAGGGCCAGGGCTATTTAAAGGTTAAGAACCCAAGGGGTTCCATTAAACGAAGGACAGACAATGAAGAAGATTCACCATATCTAAACAGCATCTGTTATATATGAATAAATTAGGATGTAATAAAGGCATAGAGAAAACCCTTAAGAGGGCACATTGCAAGCACAACACATGGCTACAGGAACAATCTACAGCGAAGACATTTTTTCAGACAAGAGGCACAAAGCAAGATTCTTTCTGGCCTTTTCCCCCTCCTCCAACTTAATCTCAGCCCAATCAAAGGAAAATGAATCCTTAAAGAAAAGGTATTTCAAAGAATGATGGGCTTGGCCTAAGTTTTGGCACTGAGAAGGAAAACAAAAGATTCTGTTTTCAAAACAAAAACTCTGTTAAGGAAAAATAAAGACCCGGATTCTAAACTTAAGTTTGTCACTTTCCCAATGGACTCTTGAGAAAAACATCTGACTTCACTGTGAGATCATTCTTTGTCTCAATTGATACCTAGCCTTAATCACTAAGAGGATCAACCCGAGACCTGTTAAAGCCCTTAGCTTAAAAAGTCCAAGTTCTCCTTCTGCATCCAGGGCCATCTTTAGTGGTCCTGATCTATATCTGGTCACTGGACCTAGATGATTCTGGAGGGGAAAGTGAGGCAGGTGTCCTTGCCCAGCCTCCCTCACTTAAATCCATTTCAATTGCACATCATGGATCTCTTCGAAAATGAAAAATAAATAACATTTCCTCATCTGTGAAATGGAGACGAATTAACTGTCCTAACCCCTGCAAAAGATTGTCATGGTGACAAAATAATAGAAAGTGTTTGATGCCATTTGGAAAAAGCAAAACAGTATGGTACACTGGAGAGAAAGCTGACTTTGCTGTTGAGTCCTTAAGAAACTTATTTTACAGATGCAGAAATTGAGGCAAATAAGATTAAAGGTCGCATATCTAGTAAGTGTCTGAGGGCAGATTTGAACACGGGAAGATAAGTTTTCTTGTCTCTAGGTCCATAACTCTATCCACTGTGTCAGATAGTTGCCCTAAGAGAGAAATAAGAACCAGATATGATGCAAGGTCCAATATACATGAAGAAGGGTGAAAGACTTAAAGAAGGGATGTCAAGCTACTATGAAGAGGAGAAACCCTAAGCCCACAAAACCCTCAAACTGAGAGTGTAGTCACCACTTCCAAAAAAGAAAAGCAATAAACAGGTAACATAATAAAATCTAAAAAAAATTTTTTAAACCTTGTATCACTCCTCAGTAGCCATTACCTAATCAATGAATTATAAACATGAAGGAAGGCAAGGATGCTACAGAAAAGCTCCTCAGAATCATTTACCTACATTTTCAGAGGCAGCTAGGTCTAGAAAACATTTTCCTGGTAAGAAGTAAGAAGATTTGAGTCTTTCCTAAGCAGTTGTTAAAGAAATTAAATTCAGCAAATAATGGAAGAGAGCCAACCTCAGAGCACCCTCTGTGGTGGTAAACATGGAAAAGGACCCAGGCCAATGTCAGGAAAGGAAAGGACACAGTAGGGAGTGTGCCCCCAATAGCTGCCCAGTATCTGTTCATGTGAACTTTCTTGAAGACTATGTCAACTAAATTCACTTCTTTCTAAATCTGTGATCTCATGAAAGAGACCAAATTAAGAAGACTTAATTAAGAGAAATGAGTTTTGTTTTTAAAATATCATTAAGTCATCAAATTTCAAAAAAGAGTGTTTTTTCATTTTGAACTCTTTCTTAAAACACAATCTATAGATTAAGTAGCATTATTTTTTATTCAGTAATTTTGTCTGTAATACAGAATTATTTCAACCTACATACTTATATATGTATTTTTTCCCTTGCTAAAAGAATGCAAACCCTTTTAGGGAAGAGATTATTTTTTTTTCTTTATATTGCCAGGACCTAGCAGAAAGCCTGAAACATAATAGGTACTTAATGAGTATTAATGATGAAAAATTTAGAATTAAGCATTTATTCGGCACTCACTGTATGCCAGACACTGATAAAGTCTGAGAATAAACTCGAGTTAGAGCAACAGAGAACTCTTACATACCCACAATTTCAATTAATATAACTAACAACATACTCTGTGTCCTGATACGTGTACAAGGTGAGAATGGCTCCTTGATTGATTTACAGAAACAATTAATTAATCCAAGGCACAAAATAGGTTGTTCCTACTTGACAGTATCACTCAGAAGCCCCATCTCAAACACATGTCCACACAGAACCTTTTACAGAGTCAGATTTAATGAGTGTTTGTAGTTGTAACTTCCCTGGGAAAGACTCATGTTTTGAGATACCTTATATCTAAGATCAAGTATATGGACTACATACTGCAGAGATATGGGACATCAGTCACAGCCAAACCCTAAACAATACCCTCCCCATAATCAGAGCTACCATTTGTGTGAGATTTGCAATCTGTTTCACATACATCATCTCATTTGATTTTCACAATAACCCTGGCAGGAAGTAACTGTTATTATCTCCATTTTTACAATTGAGGAAACTGAGACTGACCAACTTAAGTAACTTGTTCAGGATTATGGAGCTAGGAAGTATCAGAGTAGGATTTGCAATCACATTTTCCTGACTTCATCCTCTATCCATTGTACTAGTTAAAAGTCTTTCTCCATTCTCTCAGGTGTGCTTATGTAAAAAGTCATGAAACTGTAGCAGTCAGAAGTTGTGGCACCTTGACACTTTTGATAAATAGATGGAAATTTCATACCAACAGACATAAGGTAATGGTGGGTTGTGTTACCATCTTATAATTTATGACCCTCTTTGGTAAATGGGCATTCCTCCACTTTTATTCAGCCCAGCTCACCTTCAAGCAATCAATCAACAAATAGCTATGTAATTTTCATTTCATAAAAAGAGGAAGCTCAAAGGGCTATAAAATGGTACATGCCCTTTGACCTGGCAATAACACTACAAGATCTAACAAAGATATCCAAAAAAAAAAAAAATGGGGGGAGAGGGAGGAAGAACCTATTATACAAAAATATATATAGCAATTTTTTTGTAATAGCTAAGAATTAGAAATTGAGGGGTTGTCACAGTATTTGATTGTGATAGAATACTATTGAAATGACTATAAGAAATGACAAGCAATGTGGGTTCAGAAAAACCTGGAAAGACTTATATAAGCTGATAAATGAAATGAGCAGAACCAGAAAAATATTGAACACAGTACCAGCAATATTGTTACTATCATCAGCTGTGGAAGACTTATATGATCAGTATAATAATCCAAAACAATCATGATGGACTTGTAGTGGAAAATTCTATCTACCTCCAGAAAAAAAAATTGAATTCAGTGCAAAGATTGAAGAATTTTTTTAACTTTATTTTTCTTGTATGTGTGAGTGTGTTTACCAAATAACTAATATGGAAATATGTATTGCATGATTTCACATGTATAATAGGTATCACATTGGTGTGCGTTTTCAAAAAGGGGTGAGGAATGAAGAGAGAGAGAGAGAATTTGGAACTCATTTTTAAATGAATATTTTTAAACAATATAATTGGTAAATATTTAATGAAATTAATAAAATTATATTTTTTTAAATGGGGACCCAGGTTTTTTAGAATTAAACATCAGGTTATTAGGGGATTAGCCCACTAAAATATTGAAAATCAATCATGGTTCCTATTTTTTTTTCCACACACCCCTTACAAAGTGGTTTTGAGGATTAGGATCTATATCAGCAGAGGCCATATATCAATTAAGAAATCACAGATGTGCTCAAGTACCAAAACAAAAGAGACTCTTCAAAATAATATAATTGTTCAATTGAATATGTAACATAGACTGACCTTTCTTGCCAGTGAAGTGCCAATGGATGAGTCATGCAGTAAGAACAATAGGACCCCAGGGGGTTGAAAAGATTATTAATGGGTTAGGGTGAACAGGGATCACTTTTTGAGGAAAGGAAGACTTGAGCTGGGCCTTAAGGGGTAAACCAGAATTGGCTGGAAAGGAAGAAGAGTAATTCAGAAAGAAAGGGCGGGGGAGCACAGCAGCAGCAGCCTTAAGGAAGTCAAGCACATACAGATACACTTGGAGATTTGGAGGGTTCAGTTCCACAGCACCACAATAAAGTGAATAGCATGATAAAATGTGCCACATGAATTTTTTAGTTTCCCACTTTATGTAAAATTTATGTTTACACTAAACTGTAGTCTATTAAAGGTACAACCATATTGTGTCTAAAAATGTACATACCTTAATTTTAAAATGTTCTGTTGCTAAAAAAAAAAAAAATGCTGATCATCATCTGATCCTTCAGTGAGTAATAATCTTTTTGCTGATGGAGGGTCTTCCCTTGATGTCGATGGTCAATGGCAGCGTCTTAAAATACTACAACAATGAAGTTTACTGCATCTATTAATTCTTCCTGTGATCATTTATACAATAACCATTGTAGGTTATTAATTGGCCAGATTTCAATATAGTTGTTTTAGAAAATAGAAATATCCAAAGAGAGGGATAGAATTAGGAAACCACCAGTGAGTCAGTGGAATAGTCAGAATTCATACAACATTTATCAATTAAGTTTACTATCTTATATGAGCATGGATCATGGCATCCCAAAACAATTCTAATAATAGCCTCAAAGATCACTGATCATAGATCATCATAATAGATATAATAATAATGAAAGAGCTTGAAATACTGAGAGAATTACTGAATTATGAAACGGAGACATGATGTGAGTATATGAAGTTTGAAAAATGGCATCGAGAGTTGGTCAACACAGGGTTGCAACAGATCTTCAACGTATAAAAAATCATTTGTGATGCACAATAAAATAAAGTATGCCTTGTAAAGTGTGGTTAGGACACTGACCAGTTGTCTAGAAAGTTCCTCAATGTCTGAAATCAGAAAGCCTAAATTCAAATCTGGCCATAGAAACTCATTAAATTGTGACCTTGGGCAAATCACCTAACCTGTACCTGCTTCAATTTGTTGGACTATAAAATGGAAGCAAGATTCCTTCCTTCCTAATGGATGAGTCTGACCAAAGGGAACATAAAACCATAGACCTAAAGGGGAAGAGCCACTTCAGACCTTAGTGATGACTGCCCCCAAACACATCATTTCAAAGATTACATGGGAACCAAAGGTCACATACACGCTAAGTAACATCCTTTGACTTCAAATCTGGTCTACTTTCCTCCATTGATTTGGGGATAATGATGGTTGTGGATTGCATTTCAATAACACTTGGGATCATAACTAAGGAGCAGCCTCAAAGGAATCTTAGATATTGAGACCAATGACTTTAGGTAATAATGAAGGGAATTTAAAGCCAGAGAAAGTAAATTATTTGCCCAAGGTGACAAAAGTCAGTTTGAACTTGGATCCCACCCCAAGATCAGGCCTCTATCTACTTTACTAATTCATTGCAAACTTAACTATTTGCACTTTACATAAACACGTTCTCATTCAATCCTGCGAGTTAAGGTACTGTCATCCTCATGTTTCATATGAGGAAACTAAGACCAGGGAGATTAATCGTCTCATCCATCTATTTACATAGTAACTAGAATTGAATCCAGGTTTCTTCAGTTCCAAATCTACTGCTGCAGAGCATATATAGTCTCAAAAAAAATAGAAAAATTAACCAGAATTTCTTCATTTTTGCATAGTCTGTTGATGAATGTATGAAAGAGAACAGTGACCTGAAATTATTTCTATCTAAAAGCCCCAAAATAAGGGAATAATGAGGGAATAAGTCTCCCAATCAGGCTAGATTTCTGTAGCTGGAAAATCCAGCATCCTAGATAAAAATTGAAAAATTCAGGTTGGGGAGCATGTGGCTGGTAGGAGGGCCTACTCAACCGATAACACCAGCTGTAGGTGAACTTCTGATCAATTTGCACAGCCCTAATTTCCTCTAATCCAAGATGAAAGGAGATGATTGGCTGCTGTTCCTGAGGCTGCCTAGCAACACAATATGTTTATGCAACAGGCCTGGTGACATCAAGAGAAAAGAAGAAAAAACCGTTGGAGGAGAGACTGCCAAGGAATGGAGCAGCAGGGATGATGGGAGTTGCCGAGTGCCAATAGCCCCAGCTTGGGAGCAGACCTGCCAAAGCTCCAGCTCACCGTGTGATCCTCCAATTCCATACCGGCTGAGCAGAGACATGGAAAACAGGGCCTGGTGGGCTCCCAGATCCCCCAGCTCACTCTGCTAATAACAGATTTCCTCCTCTTGGCCATTGTTTTCACAGCTGCTCTGTTGCCCCTGCTCCATAGAAGGACGGCAGAACAGAGACCCAATCACTCTTAGATTACAGTGCTTAGGCCAATGGAGAGAGAAAAGATGGGAACAGGGAGGAGTTCATTGGGGACTTAACCCTTTCCTTTTCTTACACTGAGTAAGATTGAATTTTTGAAAAAATACTAAGCAGGGAGTCAATTTTTAAGGGTATATTCCAAATATCTTTCATAGGTCAGTTGTTTGAAACTCAGCATGCATCTTGCTGAAAAAAAAATTTGTAAAAAGATGTTTAGATTCCCAGGATATCCCCTAATGTATTTCGTAATCTTTTCAATTGATTAAGTACCCTAAATAGCTCAATGTTATTTTGTATACATTTAGATAAATTTGTGTTTTACCTGATAGAATGAAAGCTCCTTGAGATCAGAAATGATGTCTTTTTTCATCTTTAAATCCCCCAATGCACTTACATCTGTGATCTGGTCCATCCAGATAGTCCCTCCAGTGATTCAGAGCCCAATACATTCAAACCTATCCATTTTGTGCAGTTCTTGTCCATTTCCATCCAGAATCCCAGTGGTTGGAGGAGAGAAGATATCACTCCATGAGAGACCTTCACCTTTTCCCTCCACCATTGATATAACCCCCTGGCTGCCCATCACCCCAACTCTCCTGTCACTTATCTAATTCTCTTCACCTACTTTTTCTTCCTATCACTTTTTGATGACATCTTTTGCTACTGTTCTTCAATGTTCTCAACTCACTTCATTTCAAAGCTTGCTCCCACATTCATCTCCATTACCTTCTGTGTAGTGCTCAGCTTTCATTCTTTAGCACTTCTGAGAAGATGGTTTTCCATATCTTACTGATAAAGACCAATACCAGAAAAAACATTGTCATTAAAGAGTTGGGTGCTTGATTCCATGGGAAAGGTAAGCTCCTTTAAAAAGCTTTGCTATTTCCTGGAAACAATCCAGTCTACTCTCCTGTTCGACTCAGAACCCAATTCTTTGGCCTTCACTACTGCCTGATTCAGATGTCTCTACTGTTGGACAAGCCCAATAGGGTGTCCATCCAAATGCCTGCCGTAACATGGATAATGAAGATTCTTTATCTCCTTGGTCTTCCATGTGTAGTTGGCCAAGCCAAATTTCTTTGACTGATGCAATGTTATGGGTCTGATTCAATCAGCTCAATGTCATCTGAAAGACCTTACCATCTACAGGAAATCCCTTTTTAATCTCACTCTGTGCTAAATCTCCTCCATCATGATAGTGAATATTTTTGGTGAGCATACATCTCCCTGTTTTATGCTCTACCTGATGTTTATCGAGATACTCCATCTCAGCTCTGAGTACTTTAGGCATTTCTTTTGTCATCTCTTTAACACCATTTCAATCTCTTGACACATCTGGGATTTGGATCCAGGTGTGGTGATTTCACTCTTCTTAATTAAGAATAATGTTCATTAAAAAGATTTTTACTATTTTCCTTTTTTTGCCACAAAGGAGATGCTTAATAAATACTTCATTAATTGATTTACATTTGACCCATAATGTAGTTCCTATATAGAACTAGTAAGAATCTCATTTTTGAATCTTAGGGCCAGGGATCCCTTCAGAGCCAGGGAGAGAAGGAAAGTTTTTCTTTTGCTGGACACAGAAACAGGCCTACGCCAAATTTAGAAAGAGATTCAATTCAATAGGAAGCATAAATTAATCAGTAGATTAGCAGTAGTAGAAGGCAAAGAAATAAATATGGAAGATACAATGACAAAAATGAAACCATTTCTTTCCTTAAGGAACTTACTTTCTCTCAGGGGAAAACATTAGGCTTTGGGTATTCATCTGTCTCTCTTTATGCATCTCCTCCCTACTTCCTGGTTACTAATGTTAGGTATCTTCCAAGGAATTCTCCTTTAGCAATGAGAAGTGTGCTGTATTCAAATAAACCATATTAGGCAGAATTAGGTCCTAAAATGAAAAATTTGGGTATTATATGTATTAGAGAAGCTCCATTAAATAGAACAACACTGCCTGGAAGCTTGAGACTGGGAACCATCCTCCAAAATTAATCCTATTTATCCCAGCTTCTCCCAAGGCCCTCAAAATTTTCAAATCCTCTTAAAATACTAAGTATCTGGTTTTTGACTCTGGCAGAATGAGGATTGGAAAAGTAGGGGAAAGGGAAGATAATAAGAGAATGATGTTGTAAGGGTTACAAAAGCAATGTAAGTTATATAATTATACATACTAATAAGAGACGATATTGGTCCATCATAAATTCTCTAATATTCAAATGCCACGGGAATCATCATTAATTCAAGAAGTATGGGACTGTCCTTTACGATTGCAGATCATGGCCCCCAATATTTTTCCCTGGAAGAATCTAAGTTCCTTGAGACAAAAAGGGTTTTGTTTTTGTCATTGTAACCCCAAAATTTATCTTTCAGCCTAGTACAAAGCTCATGATTAACATATGTTTCATTGAATTGAACTCTTTCAAAATTTTGTAGAGTTTTATAGAGTTTCTGTGGCTGAAGAATTCATCCCTGTGGGTACAGCCTGGCAATGAGTTTCTCTGAACTTAGATAGGATGGTCCTTGGATTATAAATTATCACTGAATCAATATAGATCTACCCAAGCTGGACTAAACTAGAATAATTTTCAAGAATCCAGAACCATTTCTATCCTAATGTGAGATACAAGAAAAGGATTCAAGCAGATATTTGTACCCAAATATAGGAGATAAATGACCAAAACCCATCATGATTTTGCTTTATAATTATAAGCCAAATCAGAATCAGTTCACATTCTCTCCCTCCAAAGTAGTATCTTTAAACCAAAAGCTAATATAATGAGACAAAAGTCATTTGAATATTAATATGATCTCTATACCAGCCAAAGTCACATATTACCTTCTGAAACCATGTTTAAGCAAAGGGATTCACTGAAAGCAAAATTAAAGATAATGAGTAGAAGTGATCAAGAGAAAAATATAGTTTTGAGGTCACAAAAATCTGAATGAGTAGACCTTTCCCTGGCTTGGGAGATGGTGGGTGTTCCCTCACCTTTGATCTTCAAGTAAAGTCTGAATTGATTATTTGTCACACATGTTGTAGTAGTAATTCATGTTCAAGTATTGGCCAGAAGAGATGGTTCTTTGAATTTAGTTTTGAAAATGATCCGTTCTTCCAATTCAGAGATGGCATACTTCATTAGATAAAAGAAAAAAATCAGAGATGATAATATACTATGCTCTTCACAAGAAAAATTCACTGAAAATTTATTAAAATACTAGTTATTATTAGTTTAATAAATATGTAAAATTTAACCATAGCTAATATATGGAAAGTAGAATTGCATAATAGTTAAGAGACCACTCTCTGAGTCAGGACCCTGGCTTCAGGTCCTGCTTCTCATAACTGTAGGATTCTGGGTAAATCATTTAACCACTCAAGAGGAAAGTAGCAGGCCAGGGTGCCTCTCACAATCCCAACCCAACAATTTTCCACCACAATGTGTTGCAGATGAAGTGTGAAATCAAATGAAACCGTAGATCTCGATCAAAATAAACAAAAAAATGATGGTATATTCACGACCTAGATCCCTAAGAGATTGAGAAGGAAAAACTCTGGTTGGCATTTTTTTTTCTTTGTTTTTTCCTCAATACTATTTTTTTTTCAAATACATATAAAGATAGTTTTCAACATTCATTTTTTCACTTTATTTTTAATTTTTTTTAAATAATAGCTTTTTATCTTCAAAATGCATGAAAAAATAGTCTTTTTTTTTCCCCTGAGGCAATTGGAATTAAGTGACTTGCCTACAGTTGCACAGCTAGGCAGTGTGATTTGAACTCAGATCCTCTTGACTTCAGGGCTGGTGCTCTATCCTCTATGCCACCTAGCTGCCCCACAAAGATAGTTTCAACGCTCATCCTTGCAAAACATTTTGTTCCCATTTTTTCTTCCTCTTTTCCTTCCACTCCCCTTTCCTAGACAGCAAGTAATCCAATATATTCAACATTCATTTTTGTAAAACTTTGTAAAAGTTCCATTTTGTTTCTTCCTCCCTCTCTTAACTGGTTGGCATTTTTGCTTGAATTAACAGACTGTTAACTAATTAGCATCCTGTGCCATTCTTCCCTAGGATCACCAATTTTGTAGCCCCTTGCAAAATCAACCACACTTACCTTTTAAATCTGATAAACTACTTAGATAACTCAGGGTCTCCAGTGACCCATATTCTGTCTTCCTTTACTCCTGAAATAGTTGATGATATAGGCTAATAATAAACTACATTAGATTTAAAGTACATCACAGCTTATCAACATTTAGTATCAACAGTATCAACATTTAGAACAAAAGGAATGATTAATCCACATCCTAGGTGATCATCTCAGGGTTCCAGTCACACATGATGGGGATAAACATAGCATAGTGTCAATCAGCTCTCAACAGGCTTCTTCAGTGGCTGTGGGTCTAAATTACATGGAGGACATATGACATGCAAAATTCACAGCAGCGCATAGAAATCCATAGAACACAAGTGAAAATGCATAATGACAAAGTAAATGAATTATATTAGCAGGTCTCCACAACACATAGATAAAAAGTAATGTATATGCAAATAAACAAAGAAAACTGCATAAAACATAGATAAATGTATTAATGGTAGATAAAGGATATTAGTGCAAAAGCAAATAAAAATAAACAAGAAAAAGCAGTGTTTTATATGCACATCAATAAATCAAGAAAAGTTAGGGAATTAAAAAAAGTAAACTAGCCTTGGATTCAAGCAATACCTTTTACACATACTTGCTGTGTGACCCTGAACAAATTTTTAACCTATTGTGTTCCAGCCAACTCTGAAAGACTGTAAGTTGCATAGGGGACAGCAACTTGAATTTGTGAAGGGATTTTCCTCATCTAAAAGTTACTAATGCTAATTTAATCACAAATGTAGTCCCTTTCCCCAATCAATGATCATATGGAATTATACATAATAAAAAACATGATTAAGCATTAGTAATACCATAAGGACAGATGATATTGCATTTATTAAGTGCTTACTATTTGCCCAGGACCGTGTTAAGTGCTGAAAATACAAATTCAAGAATGGGGGAGAGGACAGGAAGAGAACCAACTGGTTTGTATCTTCCAGGAATTTATGGGAGCTGGAATACAGAGAACAGTAGTGATGGGAAAAGGCACCTCAGGGCCAACACTGAGAGAGAGATGGAAAAATATGGAAAATCAAGAGGAACATGGAGAAAAGTGAGCACAGAAAGTCTGGGTACCTCCTGAAATGGTAGCCCTAAGCTTTTAGCCATTTTTCAGTCTTGTCTAATTAATTATTATTGACCCCATTTTTGAGTTTTCTTAACTGGAATACTGGAGTGGTTGGCCATTTCCTTCTCCAGTTCATTTTACAAATGAGGAAACTGAGGCAAACAACATGAAATGACTTGCCCACAGAGCAAGAAAGTATCTGAGGCTGAATTTGAACTGAGAAAGATATCTTCCTGTTAGTCTGTTCACCAATCAACCCCAGATCTCCAGTGATATCTTCCTCTACTCATGAAAGTTATACACACTCCTCCTAAGAACTATACTCCTAAAACTGATCTTGTCAAGGGCTGATTGATGCTCTTACTATTCTTTCTGATGTTTAGCTACACCCTAAGAAGAAGTCTTCACATCTAACGTTCTATGAAGATGAAATGTTTCCTCTAGATTCAATCTTCTCCTTATATATAATCTAGTCTTGGTTTACTGTACACAATTGTCTCCACTTGGAAGGTTTTCCTGAGTTGTTATCTGGCTCATACAGTCTTTGGATAACTGACTCTTTTCCTTATTCTACTGAAATTGCCTTCCTTCAGCCTCAACTTACTCATTAGAAAGTCAAACTAACTCATCTACAAATCATAAGTGGTTGTAGCAAGTTATCTTTATGAGACCCCTAGAAGGGCCTAGGACTATTCTATAAACACTCAAGTTGCCCAGTCTCTCCTCTGGGTTTAGAACAGATTTCCATTGATGTTGCAAATTGTGTATCTCAGGAAGATTAAGATTTCTCAGCAAAACCATCTTCTTGTTTGAAGAGCTTTGTTCTGAATGGCTATCACGTCATTTTTTATTTCTTTTACTGCTCTTCTGTAGTAAGTTAGAGCTAAGTGGTAAGTTTTTTTTTAAGCAGATCAGTGTGCCAGTTGTGAGAGCATATCATTTTTCCTATGCTCCAAGACTCCAAAAGTCTAAGTAGAAAGAGCTGTCGCTCACAGCAGGTAATGTGCAATATTGGCAGCGTCAGTCCTGGTAGCATTGGACATATGTACTTGGAATACCAAGCTTTGACTCCATTGAGAGTTCTGTTCTAGTCTCAGTGATCTAACATGTTCAACAGCATGAGATTGAAACACTGGGCCTATGGATCTCCTTGATGGTGATAAAGTATAGCATTCTAAACTCTAATATCAGCCAAGTTAATATCTATCTCCTTGAATAATATGCATATAAAGCATCTGCTTTAGTCTGGTGACTAAACACCACTAAACAAGGAAGGAAGTCCACAGACAGAGAAATATTTCTCCTACAGATTTTTTTGCAACCAATGAAGATTTCTGGTTGGATATATGTATGTTTATTTTGTAAAACAGTTAAGTCACATGAAAATATGACTATGTTCTGTCTCCTTCCACAGATGTGAAATCAATGAAGATCAGCACCCAGTGCAGCACTGACTGACTGTCACAGAGTAAATGCTTTAAAATGTTTCTTCACCTACAATGATTGTATAATTGATGCAGCTTTGAATGACACTTTTTACTTTTTAGTTTTTAAATGAACCCCCTGTGCAGTTGGATAGTGATGTATTGACTAGAGTACCAGATTTATCTTCTTGAGTTCTAAGCCAGCCTCAGACACCTGGACAAGTCACTTAACCCTGTTTGTTTCAATTTCCTTATTTGTTAAAGGAACTGGACAAGGAAATGATAAACCACCTGAGTATCTCTGCCAAGTAAACTCCAAATGGAGTTACAAAGATTCAAATAAAACTTAAAAAAAAAACAACAACAATATAATGCCCATGTTTCCTAGCCACATGCTTTGCATACAGTTGTTTTTCAGTAGATAAAATGTTGAATGAATCAATGAAATTTATTTATGTCAATGATGAAATGATTTTGTATTTGAATTCCTACCAGTAAGCATTTCTTTCATATCTCACATTTCACCTATTTAGTCAATGTCATTCTTTATCAACAACTCTGAACCAGAGCAGATAACAAATGATCATTCGTCACAGAATAAATATAAACTACTCTCCCATTCATGGATGTCCTAATGGATACTCCCTTATGGGAATAATACCTGCAATTTAATATTTAACCACAAATATTATTTGTATAGACAAACAATTAAGGACAGCCATGTCTATGTATAAGTCCCATGTCGAGGTAGAAAAGAAAGGATGCTGGCATTACAGAAATAGAAAATAGAAATAGAAAAGAAGCACTGGATTTCAAATCCCACCTTAGCTACTTAGTTGCTGTAAGCTGGAGCAAGTTATTCCACTTCTTCCCATCTATATTCACATATGTAAAAATTGCACCCACACTGCAGAGTTGTAGAAAGATAAAACTAAGATAATACATGTAAAGCATCTGATAAATTTTTGGTGATATAAATAAGGAATTGCCAGGTGAAGAAAGTCCCTCCACCAGTTGGACTTCGTTGGCAACTTATCACCATAGAAAGCTGTCTGAAGCAATGAGAGACCAATAGTTAGGCAGTTAGTATGTGCCAGAGGGAAGATTTAAACTCAGGTCTTCCTGACTTAGCAGCTGGAGCTCTATTCACTACTTCATTCCACCTCTCTCTCAGTAAATACAAATGTTTGTAAATGATCTCTGGGAGATATTCCCACCATCATGATCACTGGCATTTGTAAATTTCAAATCTGGTTCCTAAGGGATGACTCCTAATTCCAGACTCAAGAGTAATTTTGAGTTTAGATATATGTCCACACTTCTAAAACAATAATTCACAGATCTCTACCATTGTACTTAGCTTTGATTGTCAGTAAACACAATTAGTTCAAAACAAAGGAATTTGCTAGCATGTTATAGAATAAATGACTAAATATTATTTCTTCAATAAATCTGGGACACAAAGTAGCATGGGAAGACTGGACACCTGTGATTATATATATCTATGTCTATATCTGGGATCAAGGTAACTCATGCCCTTAGGAATGCAAAAGCCTGATTACCTTTCTCATTTTGTGGTAGCTTAAGTACATTGTTCTCCCCAATAAATTATCTCTTTGCTGGCAAGTCACTAAGCTAGGCTGCCTGAGCCTTTTACTTTCCCCAACTCAGGCTTCAACTACCTGGGATAATCCTTTTTTGAATCCATTTTTAGCTCTTTTCTCTGCTTCCAAGGATCATAATCCAATGAAGCTTTTCTTGACTCAACAATCATTAAAGAACCTGGAGCTTTGAGATAAGTGATCACTGGGTCTTGTGATAGCAGCAACAAAACAGGGATGACTCCAAAGAGTATTTAGCATTAGGGAGATGACCACTTGGTTGACTTTTAAAAGAAAGATAGATAAGATATATACTATGAGATCATGATTTCACTGCAAGACCCCATGATGAATGGGAAAGGGAAGGAGAGCTAAATTTCCTCATCTCCTGTCTTCTGGTAGAGGCACAGGATTTACACCACACAAAACAGCTTCCTTCTGTATCTATCTTTGCTAATTTTGTGTCTTTATCTTATCTGATTGCTTTTTTCAATCTCTTCCTGTCTGTTTCTGTACCCTATCTCTGTCTCTGTGTCTGTGTCTGTGTCTGTTTCTCTGTCTTTCACTGACTCTCTGTGTGTGTCTTTCTCTGTCTTCATATCTGTCTGTTTCTGTGACTCTGTCTCTGCCTCTCTTTCTATCTCTCTCCCAATCTCTCCCCATTTCCTTTCTAATCAATTCTAAATGAAAGGAATGGAAGTTCCTGGATTTCAAATTCATGAGATTTCCTACCATGCTGAAAATATCTACCTCAAGATTGTTGTTTAGTCACATGCTCAGAGGAAAAAACACAATGCAAAAAGATTTATATAAAATATGATCATAAGCCATTTAATAGCATAGAGGAAGCATGAAGTAATGGAGAGCAATATTTATATATTTAATTATATACTCACAAAAATATTCATGTGTAAACATTATATATCAAACCATATCACAGAGCTCTGATATCCTAACTTGACTTACTGATATAAATACATCAGACCTTTGGAGGATGGGGAGAGGGACCTTCCCCACCACCACCACACACACTCACACACACATGCATACATACATACATCTACTTACACTCTCATTTGCATACACACACATACACACACACACATACATACACACTATGACAAGTCCAAGAGGAAGCTTCAGAATCTCTGGATTCACTATGCAGATGGGAAGAGAGAGTTAAAGGGGAAATCATCTTTTTTCTTTAAAGTTAACCAAGTGGTCATCTCTTCTTAGTGGTATGTACTCTTCTGAGTCATCCCTGTCCTGTTGCTGCCATTACAAAGACCAGGTAATAACCATTCTTTATTGCACAGTCAGAGGAAATGTGCCCATTAGAAGTAGGCAATGATTTTTGTTTTTCTTCCCGGGTTATTTTTACCTTCTGAATACAATTCTCCCTGTGCAAGAAGAGAACTGTTCGGTTCTACACACATATATTATATCTAGGATATACTGTGACATATTTAACATATATAGGACTACTTGCCATCTAGGGGAGGTGGTGGAGGGAGAGAGGGGAAAAATTGGAATAGAAGTGAGTGCAAGGGAGAATGTTGTAAAAAATTATCTTGGCATGGGTTCTGTCAATAAAAAGTTATTATAATAAAAAAAATTTTAAAAAAAGAAGTAGGCAATGGAACTTGGATCTTTATGCATGCTTCATGGGGTATGGGGTATGTGTGATTGGGGGAGGGGACTTTGTACTTAACTCCCTCCATCATATCACACACACTCACACATACACACACATGTACAATATGTGTGTTATGTATGTGTGTGTGTGTATATATATATATATATGACTATTATCTCATTTCCTTTGCTCTTACCACAATCATATTTTATTACAAAAGTTTTTATATATGAGTGAAACATTTGTTTAAAATGTATCTAAGCATAGCCTCTTAGATAGTGTGGAAGCCTCCGATGCAGGAGTTTAAGGACAGTCTTTGGTATGATGTATACCATACCAGCTGTATGATGCTGGACAAGCGTCTGATCCTCTCGGTGACCCAAGCAATTCTGTAAGATTATCAATTGCAGAGCAGGTGCAGAACTAAATTGGGAGAAATTTGATATCCGAATCTCCCACACACAGATGGAGCCACTGGACCCATCCCCACTCCCCTCCAAAATATTTTACATATTTAACATTTTGTTTTTATAAAAAAATCTTTATATATAAACCACTCTGCAGGATGTCTTATAAAAAAATAAACTTATCCTCATTTCTAGTCTATATTCCTTAAATTAACAGAGAAAAAAAATTAGGTTCAAATCTCATTTGGGAAATATTGTCATGGTATGAATAGCAAATATATGTATATATATATATACATATATATGTAGGTGTGTATATATATGTGTGTGTGTATATATATATATATATATATATATATATATATAATCTTCCACTTTTTCAGATTTGTTGCAATGTTAGGATACTCCCTCCTCTATTGGGCCAAACTGTAGCCAGCCCATTTAAAACATGGCAGTCAGAGTGTTGGTTGGTTCTTGGAATGCTCTGTAGACTAGGAAGAAGCATCTAATCATTGAGGTAGCGTCAGCCTCCGGATCTCGAGACCTTTATTTGAACTCTGGGCTGGGGCATAATTGATGGAGAGAATTAGAGGGGATATTAAGACCTGGGACTGAACTTTTTCAATAGTCTCAGCTCGTCTGACATTGCTCATGATATTAGATGCTGCCATGACGATATTAAGAGACGCCGCATTGACAGAGATTAACAGAGTATGCAATTATATTTAAATGCTGTAATTGGAACATGCTGTTAAGTGCCTACTGTCAGGCCTGGATTTCCCTTTATGGCAAGCAAACGATTTCTTCCTTAGCTCTGTAAATTTAACACCATCCTCACCAGGCCAAAGTCCTTTGTGTATTATAAAGATGGAGACATCTCACAGCATCCAGGAGCTCAGCCATACCTGGGGACAGACAACGACACCATGATTTTATTTATGTAGGGAACTCCCAGGTGAGGATACTCTTTCCACAGGTACAGATTGGCATTTTCTCCACAACTTACATGCAGTGAGAGACTTGCCCAAAATCATGCCATTGAATTAGCAAGATTTTTTTTCTAGTGTTAAGGTATGCAAAGTACTTTGTAAATATGATCTCATATCATTTGCACAACATTGGTAAGTAGGTACTATTATTACCCACATTTTATATTTGAGAAAATTGAGGCAAACAAAGGTTAAGTCACTTGCTTGGGATCAATTAGCTAATAGGTATTGGAAGCTGAATTTGAACTCAGATCTTCCTGACTCCAGGTTAAACACTCTTATCACCTGAGGCACATTCGGTTTCTGTCAGAAGTAGAATTTAAAGCTGGGTTTTCTTGGCTACAAGGCTGGCTATCTATCCACTATGTTATGCTGCCACAGAATCTCAGAATCCAATGGGATTTCAGTGGTCATCAAGGCTAACACATACAGATGACTCACTACAATAAACCCAAAAAGTAGTTCTTTAGCCTCTGTTCAAAGCCTTCCATTGAAGAAAAAGCCACCATGTTCAGAAGTAGCTATTTCACTTTGAGACAACTATAGTTGTCAAGATTTTTCTGACATCATCAAGCCCAAATTTGCCTCTCAATGGCTTCCATCCATTGCTCCTGGCTCCATTCACTGAGACCCAAGAGATCAAGTCAAATTTATCCTTCCAAATATTTAGATGTGGCTATCATGGAATAATAATATCTCATGATTTATAAAGGTCCTCAGAGGTTATTTCATCCACATGGTACCTGAACAATTTGATCCAATGGGATGAGTGTTTATTAAATGCATATTGTGTATCAAGAATTCCCATGGTATGATTTAGACATAAAGGTTGATACTAGAAGCAAATAAGGAGTACAAGAGATAGTCTACCTCTCAAATCTGTGGAGAGGGAAGAAAATTGTGGCCAAAGAAGAACAAAAGAACGTTATAAAATACAAATTTTGATTATACTAAATTAAAAAAGGTTTGTACAAACAAAAGCAATGCAGCCAAGATTAGAAGGGAAGCAGAAAATGGAGGAAAATATTTACATACAAATATCTGATAAAGGCTTCATTTCTAAAATACATAGACAATTGACTCAAATTTATAAGAATTTGAGCCATTCTCCAGTTGATAAATGGTCAATGGTCATGAATATATTATTTTCAGATGAAGAAATTAAAGCCATTTCTAATCATATGAAAAAATGCTCTAAATCATTATTGATTAGAGCAATGAAAATTAAGACAACTCTGAGGTACTGCACTACCCCTCTCAGATTAGCTAAGATGATAGGAAAAGATAATAAAAAATGTTGGAAGGGATATAGGGAAACTGGGACTAATATATTTTTGGTGAGTTGTACACCTATCCAACCGTTCTGGAGAACAATTTGGAACTCTGCCCAAAAGGGTTATAAAAGCGTGCATATTTTTTGATCCAACAGTGTCTTATTGGGTCTGTATCCCAAAAAGATCATTAAAAATGGAAAAGGACCCCTTTGTGCAAAAAAAAAAAATAGTTGTAGCAGCCCTTTTTGTAGTGGCAAGGAACTAGAAACTGAGTGGATGCCCATCAATTGGGGAATGGCTGAATAAGCTATGGAATATGAATGTAATGGAATATTATTATTCAAGGCCTGAAGAAACTTACATGAACTGATGCTAAAAGAAGTGAGTAGAACCAAGATAACATCATGCACAGCAACAACAAAATTATACGATGATCAATTCTGATGGATGTGGCTCTTTTCAAAAGCAAGTTGATTCAGGATGATTCTAATAGACTTGTGATGAAGAGAGCCAACTACATCCAGGGAGAGAACTGGGGGGACTGAATGTGGATTGCAACATTGTATTTTCACCTTTGTTGTTGATGTTATTTGCTTGCTTGTTTTTTTTTTTCTTTCTCCCTTTTTGATCTGGTTTTTCGTGTGCAGTATGATGAATGTAGAAATATATTTAGAAGAATTGTATATGTTTAACCTATATTGGCTTACTTGCTGTCTAGTGGTGGGGGAAGGGAGAGGAAGGGAGAAAAATGTGGAACACAAGGTTTTGCAAGGGTTAAAGTTGAAAACTATCTTTTCATTTATTTTGAAAAAAAAACTTTTTATTTTTTTTTAAAAACTCCCAAGATAACATCCCAAGTCATCTAACTTTTTATTGAAGACTTACAATTCAAGGTAGGCAGTCCTCCATTCCTTTTTGGATTGCCCTAATTGCTACAAAATTATTTAATTGCCATTTGTGTGTTTTAGTTTTAATTTTATTTTTTTCTTCTAATGCTAAGCCTAATTCTTCCTCTTTGTTACTTCTGCCAGAGCCAGGAAAAGCATTCCCAGTTCTTCCTTCTGGTAGTCCTAAAAAGACCCAAAATAGTTGTCACATTCCCTTATCTCTCCCCAGTCTCCTCCAAGTTAGTTCTCTTAGGGAATATTTTTGTGGCTATCTACCTCAGGAAAAAAAAAAAAAAGACTTTAGAATCATACATTTAGGACTGAAAACAATCGCAAAGACTTTCTGATCTTTAGATCAGAAACCTTTATTTTACAGATGAAGAACATCACATAGATGAACATCTAAGGTAAGTCTTGCCCGTGGATGTTCCATCTAAAATTTCAGCCTTTTTATTTTGAGCCTGAGTCTCCCTATATCACCTAGGTTAAGAATACAGTGACCATTCCCTGGCCCAAGGAATCTCATTTTTGTTGTTATTGTTCAGTCACTTCAGTCCTGACTCTTTAAGAGCTTATTTGGGGTTTTCTTTTTAGAGATCCTGAAGCGGTTTGCCATTTCCTTCTCCAGCTCATTTTACAGATGAAGAAACTGAGGCAAACAAAGTGAAGAAACCTATTCAGGGTCTGAGGCTGGATTTGAACTTAGGAAGTTGAGTCTTGGCCTGACTCCAGGCTGGGGGCTCTGTCTACTATGACATTCCCTAGCAGCCTTAAGATCACTTACACCCTGCTCCATCTTCAGCCTGCTCCTCTTCCTTCAGGCATCCTGGTGGCCCCTTGTTCACCAGGGTTTGCCATTCTAGTGTCAGGCTTAGCTTAGATGCCTACTCACAGTTCAGAACTCCTGGACTGCAGCAATCCACCAAGTTCAGGCTCTCTAGTAACAGGTACCTAGGTGTGTACCACCACATGCAGCATCCTTCTCAGCCTTTCTTAAAGCATATAATAGGTGTCTAGTAATCACATTGTCATTCATTCTTAATACAGCCAAGGATTAAATTAGCCACTTTTGGCTGCCACCTCAGTATTATTTCCAAGCAAATTTTGTTCTAAAATCCTCAAAACTTTTGGACACAAATTATCATGCCTCTCCCATGGCGGATCTTCACTGTAAGGCTACATTTGATTTGAAATTTGGGGCACAAGAACCTCTTTCTACCACATCAGTCTGACTCTCCAGTCTCTACTCCAAAAAGCACTTGGGATACCTTGAGGCAAATTAGCACAATTTGTTGTCGTATTGTCCCCCTCCACTGGCAAAATGCTCCTTTACTAGTCCCTTATCTAATTATATCTCCAGAGACATGGCAGGTCTAATATTCTTCAGCTTTCTATCTCTGCAAGCATCTCAGCATTTCTTAGCCCCTGAAATTGTCTCTACCTGTGCCAACTTGATTCTGGTTTCTTCCATCTGTGGCGTACGTTCTCTGTCCCTCCCTTGGATCCACTCAGCAGTCGAGCCTTTTCTCAGCCCACCCTGTGGCTCACATATCCAGAAACAGATGGACCCTCAAATGCAGTTTCAAGAATTGAAACATTAGCAGAGAGGAGGCACAAAGAGATGGGTTAAATAAACGCCAACTTTGGGAGTTGGCTGTGATTTTTTCAGAGAAAATGCCCACTAAGTTTTCTCATGCAGCTCTTTCTCCCTTACTCTGCCATCCACCTAGTATGTAGACCCTATCTCCTTATCAATCATAGGCCTAACCTCCCCTTAAGTCCATACTCATCCCTTCCTGATGAACCCCCTCCTGAAATTTCATAAAGAAATCTCTCCTTCTCTCTCTCTCTCTCACACTTAGGAGTGTTTGCTCATTCATGTGAAAGGTAGTGATGGATTTAAATCCAAGTACTTCTGGAACTGAATCATGCATAGAAAAAGTTTTATCTGTATGACCATGGGTACCATATTTATTTAATATTTATGAGCCTCAGTTTTACTATCTGGTAGAATAGGGATTATAACTTATATTACAGAGTTTTATTGAAATGAAATAAAATGATAGATATAAAGACAGATTTTCAACTCTTAGTGTTTAGATGAAAGTCAGTTCTTATTAAAGATAGAGACTAGGACTGTAATTTCACAATTCTTTTTTCAGATTAGGCAACTCATGAGAAAATCATGGGTTAGAAAGTTCTCTCTACCCATAAGGGTTAGCACTTTCTCTGCAATGGACATTCCTAAAGAGTTGTATAAAATAATAATAGTGTGTATCACACACATGCCCCAGTGAACAATACTCTCGTATATCACTGGAACTAGATTAAAATATGATTGGCAAATATTTAACCAAATAAATAAAAAAATATAATAGAATCGAGATATTGGCAAATGTGGTTTTTAAGCCAATGTGCAGATCACTGAGATTTTTATATCCTTTGTTTTATAGTCCTTTGTTCAGAACTCCCCCACCTCCCTTCCCTCTTCTCCCCTTTCTATTTGAGTTAACATCTCTGACCCAGAGCACAGATTAAGTAATTTTTCTAGAGGATGGTGGTAAGTGGTAGGACTTTCGCCCTGGTCTTCTTGGCTCTAAGACCAGCTTTCTAGCTACTCCAGAACACTGCCTCCCAAGCACCAGATAATTGTCAATTATTAAGGACAATGGGTTAGGGTTAGGGTTACGACATAGGGAAGTCCCAGGTGAGAAAGCCGCTTCTTCCAGTGTAGCTCAGCACTCAATATTTCTCTACAATTCTCTACAATGTAGATCTACAGAGATGAACAAAGATGATTGAAGGGTTAATTGTTTTGTTTTCAATTTTGTGTATTTTTTAATGATGATTGTTGGAGGGGATGTGGGAAAACTGGGACATTGATGCATTGTTGGTGGAGTTGTAAACGAATCCAACCATTTTGGAGAGTAGTTTGGAACTATGCTCAAAAAGTTATCAAACTGTGCATACCCTTTGATCCAGCAGTGTTACTACTGGGCTTATATCCCAAAGAGATTATAAAGAAGGGAAAGGGACCTGTATGTGCACGAATGTTTGTGGCAGCCCTTTTTGTAGTGGCTAGAAACTGGAAACTGAATGGATGCCCATCAGTTAGAGAATGGCTGAATAAATTGTGGTATATGAATATTATGGAATATTACTGTTCTGTAAGAAATGACCAACAGGATGATTTCAGAAAGGCCTGGAGAGACTTACACGAACTGATGCTGAGTGAAATGAGCAGGACCAGGAGATCATTATATACTTCAACAACAATACTATATGATGACCAGTTCTGATGGACCTGACCATCCTCAGCAACGAGATCAACCAAATCAATTCCAATGGAGCAGGAATGAACTGAACCAGCTACGCCCAGAGAAAGAACTCTGGGAGATGACTAAAAACCATTACATTGAAATCCCAATCCCTATATTTATGCCCACCTGCATTTTTGATTTCCTTCACAAGCTAATTGTACAATATTTCAGAGTCTGATTCTTTTTGTACAGCAAAATAACGGTTTGGTCATGTATACTTATTGTGTATCTAATTTATATTTTAATATATTTAACATCTACTGGTCATCCTGCCATCTGGGAGAGGGGGTGGGGGGTAAGAGGTAAAAAATTGGAACAAGAGGTTTGGCAATTGTTAATGCTGTGAAGTTACCCATGCATATAACCTGTAAATAAAAGACTATTAAATAAAAAAAAAAAGAAAAAAAATTTGTGTATTTTTTCAGAGTTGGATTTGGACTCAGGTCTTTCTGGCATCTTGATAGTCCAGTAATCGATTCCCATTACTGCAGAGTTGCCCACACACACCCAAAGCCATGGAGAAGTCCATGTATAGGAAAGAACCAGAGAGCCATAATGACAAATAGAGTATGATTAAAAGGCACCAATGAGAAAATCCCTGAGAGAGGCAGTTGGATACATACTGTGGACATATTTCTCATCCAAGGACCCACTTACAGGATCTAAGAACCCACCTAAAGTATCAAAAAGGTACATGATCAGGTTGGTCTGAGGAACTTGACAAGTGTTTTTGAATGAATGAATGAGTGAAAAAAAAGAACAAAGGAATATATAAACTCAATTTAATTCTGAATTTGAAATCTTTCTGAATATCATAAAGTTGTTATATATTAATTAGACAGCAATGGATAAGCACCTTCCTAGATTTACAGAAAGTAACCCACAAATCGAGTTGTAATGTAATTAATTCAAAATTACACAAGCAATCAAGGTGTGCTCACTTTTCTATCAATCAAAGAGTAATTACTTTACTGTGAGAAGGCTCCAAGGGGATTTGGTTAGCATTTAATGGGGCTTCCAGTCAATACTGCTGCTCAGAAATTGCCAGATTGTTTAAAAAAAAAACTGGATAAATGACACTGAGCTAAACCTCTAGTGCCGTATTTGCAGCTGGTCATGAATTCTGGGGGCAAGATTGTCTTCCAAAGGGTAGGTCTCAAGACAGGTCAGCGTGTTGAGTCCTACTTCCCAAAAACATCACAGAAGGGAAGAATTTCACAGTTAGAAGGAATCTCCAAACCCTATCCTGCCAAAAGTCATTTCTATTACATATCCAATAGGTAGCTACCAAGTCTTTATCTGAAGACCAATGATAGCTATCATTCATTCCCTCCCTCCTCTCTCTCTCTCTCTCTCTCTCTCTCTCTCTCTCTCTCTCTCTCTTTTTTTTCTCTCTCTCTCTCTCTCACACACACACACACACACACACACACACACACACACACACTTCCCAAGTTTCTTTTTCCTAGACACAACAATCCCACTTATTTCAACAAATTCTCATAGTCTGGACTCAAGACCTCTTTCACTTTATTTGGCATATTCCTCCTCCCAACCAAGACCCCCTTCTCTTGATAGTGAAGACTTTCTCTTGGTTCTAAAAATTTACTGAACAAAGGCTACTGGCATGGTCAGGTAGATGTTTTAGGAAATTACTTTGGTAGCTGAGAAGACAAAAGTTTGGAATGGGGAGAAAGTTGAGGGATAGCAGTTAGTTTATTAAAAGATTCCAGATGATTAATGATGAGGGGTTTCGTTAGAGTTTTGCTTATATTCATGGATCGAAGGGGATATGTTTTCCTGGGGGGAGGGGAATCCAGGAGTCAAGGATTTCCATAAAGTTAGGGGAGTTGTAAGCAAACAAAACCAAGCAGGAATAAGCAGGATTGCAAAGCAAAGAGCAACACTAGAGTGGTGGGGAAATGGACAAAAATTCTCAGGGAATGGCTCAGGAATAGAGGGGTATATACACTGATAGAGTTTCTGTAGGAATAGACATATTTTCTCACTGGTACGCTATCCATTATTCTCCCTATCTTGGATTCTTAATAGGGAAATACAAGGGAACCCACCTTCGGAGCCCAGAAGAGAATTACACCTAAGGGGAACATCTAACAACTCCTTGGACACCTGAAACCTCCACATATGTACCATATCACTGTTGATTTTAATTAATTACTTAATAGAATTAATAGAAATTAACAGTTTCTATTAAACCCTAGGTGGTTTTGTGAAAGAATGTGTCCCAAACTTGCAGGGACAATGTTTAGAAGTAAACCTACTAATGGAACTTTTTGAACAAGAGTGTCTCTATGGATTTTAAGAGGTGTAATTAGCCACCAAATAAGGCTTCAGTCTGTCAATGAAATAAAGAGTTGGGGGAAAACTCCAAAGTGGGTGCTACATAATAAAGAATGACTATCTTCATTAAAGAAAGTCATTTTTGAAGCACTAATCAAATTAATTTTTTTAAATGAGTCATAGAATTTTAATTCTACTCTTTTAGACAAAGGGGGATAGGGAGAGAGAAGATCATTTATACTCATTTGGGTTTGCATGGAAAAACCCAGTCCACTCTCTCTTCAGCAAGATTTTTTCATTCAACAAAAAGGTTATAGGGAGCAGGGAGAGGCTCTGGAGATGAAGCTTCCAGCTGTTCAATACTTATTTTGTTTCCCATTTAAACTGTCCTTCATTCAGGTCACACTATTACAAGGGCCACTTCCTTATATATCCCCAGTCTTGTTCCAGTTTACTGGGCCAATTTAACCCTTCCAATGTGCTCTCTGGAATGCCTGTTCCATAAGTAACAAATTTGCTTTCATCTAAAACCTTTTATTTTCCTCCTCCTTCTCTCTTCTGGCTCTCAATGACACCTGTACCCTTCCTGATGACACAGTCCCCTGGCTTCCTTTTTCAGTACCGGCTCATACTTTCACCCATTCCCCCCACTCATTGGCCATGATCAGGGAATAGGAATGCTTCTTGCCCCCATCTCGAATTCCAGTTATTCCCATTACTATTGTCTCTCACTAACCTCCTCTCCCTTGAGATTCAGACCTCCAGAATATTCTTTTTCACTGAGATTAGTGTCTGTCTCACAGTCTTTCCCTCCTCTTCAATCTCACATTAGTGAACTTCTACACGTATATTAAAACTCCCTCCGTCATCCTAACCTCATGAGTCATCAATTTCTTCATTACCTGTGACCTTTTCCTCCACCTCACCACAGGTACACAGAACTACACTCCATCCTTCATTCACTCTCTCTTACACCTGGAACACTCTCATCTCACCCTCCTTGCTTCCCTCCATGTCTCAGTTAAAATGTTCCCTTCTGCAAGAAGCCTTTGCCAATCCACTTTAATCTTAGTAGGCTCCCAAATTCTCTTGGCCATGTCTTTTTGGTACATAGCTGTTTGTTTTCACCTGCTTTCCCCACATTATATTGCAAACTCTTGATTGCAGAACTGTTTTTATACTCTTAGCATTTGTCACAGTGTTTAGCACATAGCAGGCACTTAATAGTGCTGACTGGTTAACCAACTGACTGAGGGAAACCCACCTAGACCAGTTTAAGCCATACCATAGATCAATTCATTGAGACACTGAACTACAAATGCCAAAATTATTAGCTAAGGTTAGACTCTGAGGGCCACTTCTAAGCCAGTTGTTGACTGGATCAGTCGCCCTGAACCCTTTTGCTTTCTTATTTCCCATTAAGAGACACAGACTGAACTATCCCCTTCTTTCCTGCTTATTCAATTCTCTAATGAACTGAAATACAAGAAGAAACTCCCCAGATTCTATAGAAGACATTCAAACTTATACAACAAATAGCAAAAGCATCCCAGCACTTAGATGAGAACTTCCATCATTTACATATTCCCAAGCACATCTGATTATAAACAAAGCACTGCTTGAGTCAGCAATACCCTACTCTGCCAATGCTGGGACAAAGAGGCAGAACAGATCCCCAGTGCTAGGGCTTGTCTGTTGCTGGTTCCTCTCCACCTGGGAGAGGATCCATTGGCTGTTTCAGATGCATTTCTCCAGCTGCTTCATTTTCACACACACACACACACACACACACACACACACACACGCACACAACCCTTGTATTTGTAAGTCCATGCCTCTTTGCACTGGTATATTTCCCAGGTCTCTCTACTATATAGTCTTGTACGGGAAGTGTGTGTTTGGGGGATTATGTTTGAGTGATTTTTGGTTTGGGACCAGTGTATGTTGTTGTTTTTACCCTTTTAAATGTTCTCCTATCTCCTGCCCGAGGGAAAAGGAGTCACTGATATCTCCTGCTCCATAGGGGAAACCTGGGGTGGGAAAAAAATGATTCACTATGTGAAAAGATCTCTTCACATTTATATTATGCACTACCTTTCCTCTGGGCTTTTTTGAGGAACAGTACTAAACAAATCTGAATAATTAAACAGAATGAATAAAAATAATGCTCCCAGCACAGTCCTCAAGTCCCCAGTGTTAGTCTGACAGGCACACAACACACACACATGCACAGATTCTCCCATTTTCACCTTCAATACTGGATCCATGTTAAAACATTACAGCCCCTCTTCAACCAGAAATTATCTCTCGGAGGAAAGGGGAAGGAAGCAGAGGATGACGGAAAGCACCAGGAATCCTGCTAATCGACAAGAATGTTTTTGTGTTCTTGGAAATAGCCCTGGAAGTGTTGGTTTTTAGAGCTAGATGATAGCTCAGAGATTATCCAGCCCAAATCCTTCTTTCCAAAGAAAACTGAGGTCTGGGAAGGGATGTGATGGTATTATAGAGATGGGTTCAGATGCTGGCCATGTTTCTTACAACTGGTAGGAGTCTGAATGAGACCCTGAGCCTCTCTGAGGCTCATCTGTGAGGGAAATGCACTAGCTAATCTCTGAAATGATAGTCCAATGACTTATCTAACATCACACAGCTTGTATCAGAACTAAGACTGACTTTGGGTCTCAGGTACTATGCTGACGTGCTCCCAAGAGGTGTGAGCTATGATTTTTTTTTTGTTTTTGTTTTTGTTTGTTTGTTTTTAATTTAATAGCCTTTTATTTACAGGATATATGCATGGGTAACTTTACAGCATTAACAATTGCCAAACCTCTTGTTCCAATTTTTCACCTCTTACTCCCCACTCCCTCCCCCAGATGGCAGGATGACCAGTAGATGTTAAGTACATTAAAATATAAATTAGATACACAATAAGTATACATGACCAAAAGGTTATTTTGTTGTACAAAAAGAATCAGACTCTGAAATATTGTACAATTAGCTTGTGAAGGAAATCAAAAATGCATGTGGGCATAAATATAGGGATTGGGAATTCAATGTAATGGTTTTTAGTCATCTCCCAGAGTTCTTTCTCTGGGCGTAGCTGGTTCAGTTCATTACTGCTCCATTGGAAATGATTTGGTTGATCTTATTGCTGAGGGTGGCCAGGTCCATCAGAACTGGTCATCATATAGTATTGTTGTTGAAGTATATAATGATCTCCTGGTCCTGCTCATTTATGATGTTTTATTATATAGTAAATGTACTTTTGGATTTTTAATTGTCTTTTGCTAATTTTTTTAAATAAAAAAGTTGAATAAAAGTGGTAGGAATTTCAAATGAGATAGTAATTAGTGTGTGACTATTTGTGTGTGTATATGTATGTGTGTGGGAGGGGTTTGCCATTTCTTTTTCCAGTATATCCCCATTTTAAAGATGAGTAACTAAGGTAAATAGGGATTAAGTGGCTTGCCAGGATCTTCCCGACTCCAGGTCTGTTGCTCTGTCTGCTGTTCCACTTAGCTGTTCACAAATATAGTCCCTAAATCAAAGTGTACAATAGGGATGAATAAGCTGATTTCTATTGTTGTTCAGTTGCAACTGACTCTGTGATCCCATTCAGGGTTGTCTTGGCAGAGATCCCAGAATGGTTGTCCATTTTCCTTCTCTAGCTCATTTTACAGATGAGGAAACTGAGGCAAAGAGGAATAAGTAACTTGTTCAGGGTCACACAGCTAGCAAATATCTGAAGTTATATTTGTCCTTGGGAAGAAGAGGGTCCTACCTCCAGACCTGATTCTTTATCCAAAACATGGCATGTAAAACATTTTTTTCAAACAAAAACATGAATGGCAGTATATATGAGCCTCACGGCATCTAAACCTAGGGACTGTGGTGCAGCAGAGAGAGCAGGGTATCTGGAGTCAGGAGCCTTAGGTTAAGGGTCCCAGCCTCTCCTACTTTAGCTGTGAATGACTCACTTCCTCCATCTAACCCTCATCTTCAAAATGGTGGGATGGGGATGGGGTTGGGGTAGGGTCCAGGAAGAGGAACTGACCTAGGGGTCAGGCTTAGTTGAGTCCCAAGCTAGAGCCTTGAGAAGTGGGAGATTCAGGAGAAGCAGAAATAGACCTGGGAGGGAAGAGAAAAGGAAGACTGAGTTAAATTAAGCCTGCATCCCAGAGTCCCCTTGGGCCAGTTAGAATATCATCAAAGAGACTGAAAAAGAGAGGAAATCAGAAGGATCCCAATTGTACTGGGGGAATGACATTTACCAACATTTCATCATTGCCTCCTGGAAAACATTCCCTAATCTCTGCTTATCCTGGAAAAAAAAAAGATTTCCTGTTTCTTGGGTTTCTCTGTGTAATTAAAACTTCCCCAGTTTCCAAAGCCAATGAATTCTTCCCAACTAAGCCAACAGAACTCAGAACCTTGAAACATCCCAGAGTCAGGAATCATATGAAGCTATTTTTTATCCAAGGAGCTCCATCCAGGTGGCTTCTAACATGGTGGCCATACTATTTACAAACAGCACATTTTCATGAATTTCCTGCGAACCCAGCCATTTTCTTTAGCATCCAGAGGTAATCCAATTTCAAGTCCTGTTGTTTCTCAGCATTTCCTTGGACCTAAACTGACAGGGGTCCAGGGAGAGGATGCAGTTCTGCTGTCTTAGGTGATGAATACTTTCCAGGACACCATTTAATGAGGTACCCCTTCCGGATCAAAAAATATTTCCATCAGAGCAGGAAATAGCACAGGACAAAGGATGTGAAATGTGCTAAGGGAAAAGAGCATGAAGTTCCCTCAATGGAATCATCAGAAACACGTACATGGGGTGAGCAATAAGCAATTTACCCGCATATCAGATGTAATTCATCCTGTGAAAAACAATACAAAAATAATTAAGATAAATTCAGCAGAGCATGAAAGAGAATTAGTTAATGGTGGTGGCTTCCAGGTTGCTGAATGACTGCATGGCTTAAACTTTTGGTCCCTTAATGTCAGTGTCCTAAAGCAAAATTTAAGTCTCCATCCAAGTTATGCTTGATTTATTTTTATTAATCTGTAATAGGTGGCAAAGTGAAGAGAGTACTGGATTTGGAATCAGGACGATTCATCTTCATGAGTTTAAATCTGGCCTCAGAAACTTGCTAGTTGTGTGACCCTGGATAGCTCATTTCATTTTGTTTGCCTCAGTTTCCTCATCTGTAAAATGAGCTGGAGAAGGAAATAGCAAATTATCTTTGCCAAGAAATCCCCAAGTTGGATCACGGAAATTGAACATGGCTAAAATGACACAACAGCCATCAATATAGAGTTCTCTCCCCTCTTCAGGAAGTCTGAATGACAACATCTACAATGGCATTCAAAATCTCCATTGAGATGTGCTTAGAGATACTCCTTATCTAGCTTTGCCTTTCTAAATCCTTGATATCTGTCAAGGCACAGTTCAAATGGCACATCCTATGCCATCCCAGCCCTAGGATGTCGGTGCCCCTGCCCACATTTCCATTCTATGTATTTTAATAAAATTATATGTATGCATATTTTCTTCCCTGATAAAATGAAAACTTGTTGGGGGCAGGAAAATCTTTGTATTCCCAGCTCTGAGCAAAAAAAAAAATGTCTTGCATATATTATTTTATTAAAACTTTTTTTCTTTTCAAAACATATACATGGATGGTTTTTTTAACATTAGTCCTTAGAAAATCATGTTTTCTAATTCTTCGCCCTCTTCTCCCCACCCTCTCCCCTAGAGAGCAAATAATTCATCTTAAACATGGTACAAATATATGTTAAATCCAATATATCACATATATTATTAATAAGTTTGTTGACTAATTGATTGATTAATAGGATATGACAGGTTAAGCTAACATCCTTAACATCCTAGGGATAGTACATAGAATGGGGCAAACGAGTTTGAACTAAAACAGTTTGAACTCAAATGAGTTTGAACTAAACCTCTGAAGTCCCTGCCAGCTCTAAATCTATTGTCTAGAACCTCATAATATGTCATAAACTTTAATCATAAGTACTGGGAAAACCTGGGCAGGGGAGTAATCAGGACTTTGCACCCCTAGCAGAGGCATGCTGGGTAATATTTAAAAATCAGCTGTCTGGGGAAAAATATGTGCACATGACATACTTTAAATTTTAATATTTATTATGAACATTGTCTTCATAACTTTCCTCCATCTAGGTAATCTACAAAAATAATAAATCAAGTGCTGATATGTAGCACTTAGGTTTTTACAAGGTACAAATTCTCACATTGAAATTTAACAATCAGCTCTCTTGAGTAGTAGAACCAAAACCAATACACTCTTGAATCTAGTTCTTTCTGTGCCCAAATAACTATACCTTCCAGGTCTAGATCACAAAAGACCTTGTCAGGCCTAAGATTATGTGGTTCTGTGATACCCATTGGATTGAAAAATGCATGAAGTAAACGTAGAAATAAAAGGCTAAGGGATTCAATACTATAATTCCAGAGGGTCAGGGGTGAGCAGTACTTTGTTTACCCTATTACATCCTGTTAATCAATCAATTAATTAACAACCTTTTGTCACTAACATCCTTAACATCCTAGGGATGGGATTCCATAGAATGGGGCAAACGAGTTTCAACTAAAAAAATTTAAACTCAAATGAGTTTGAACTAAAACTCTGAAGTCCCTGCCAGCTCTAGATCTATTGTCTAGAACCTCATAATATGCCATAAACTTTAATCATAAGTACTGAGAGAACTTGGACAGCGGATAATCAGAATGCAGAAGATATAGTAATTTTTAAAAGTCTCTGCAGAAGGCACATTTAGAATAAATGAGATGGAAGTTTTTAGAGTTGGAATGGATGGATACCTTAAATGTGGTGTTCTCTTCTTTTCTAAAATATGATGGTTCTCTCTGGGAGCAGGTTCTTGGGGGGGTTTCCTGGAGGCAGCCTTAGTTTCGGTTCCAAGTAATAATCACCTCAAATGCAGCCAGGGATTTAAGTACAGTCTTTTATTGTCTCTTGGTTCCGAGAGCTCTTGTTGCTAGTCTTTTGCCTCTGCCAGCTTCTGCCTCTAGTTCAACTCCAACTCCTGGCAATCTTCCAAACTTAGAGGTCAACCAATCAAGGATCACAGATTTAAAGTCCAGCCCTCTTATTTAAAGCTGGGGATACTGAGACCAAGAACGGTTAAATTATTTGCCCAGAGTCAAACAACTAGTACTTGTTTAAAGGAGGGTTTGAACTCCAGCTTCTAGACTTCAAGTCAAGAGTTGTACCCATTTAAAAAAAATAGGTTCATAGCTCTTACAGCAGGAAGGAGCACACTGAGGTTATCCAATCCAACACCTTCACATAACAGATAAGGAAACTAAAGTTTGGAGAGATCCCAATTTGAGCATGATTTAGGTTATCCTCTGAAGGATTGGACTGAGATTGGAACACAAATCCCTGAACTTCAAACCCAGGATTCTCATGGGCTCTGGAGCAGAACAGGGGCTCTGAGAAGCATCACATCCAGTCCTAAGCCTTTAGAGAGAAAGAAGCTGACTAGAGCACTGTGAATGATGTGGGATGGAGGAGAATGGAGTCTGAATGGCGGCTAGTGCAGGTAGAGCAAAAGGAAATAGCCCCATTAAGAGATCAGTGCAACAGAATTAGAAAGTTGATAGTTGCTGCCGGGTAGTTTCTTGTTGAGTGAAGGCTTGCTGTCTCTGCTTTCATGAAACAACAACTTAGAGTTGGAGGCAACTGCGAAGGCCATAGAGTCCAACATTTTCAAGAAAAGGAAACTGAGGTACATAGATGGTTAGTGATTTGTGTAGCATACCCCAGTTAGTAAATGCCTAAGGAAGGCTTTGAAATTGAGTCTTACTGACTTTAGCTCTGCAATGGGATCCCCATCAAGCCCTTGGTTACTATATCCAGGGCATTGTGCCATGGTACAGTGGGTAGAGTTCTGAGTCTGTAGTCATGAAGACCTTAGTTCAAATCTGGATTCAGACACTTTCTAGCTGTGTGACCTTGAAAAAAGCATGCAACCTCCACTGCCTCAGTTTCCTCATCTGTAAAAAGTGATAATAACAGCATCTTACTCCCAGGGTTATCGTAAGGATCAAATGAAATGACATTTATCAAGTGCTTAGCAAATAGTAAGTATGAAATAATTCTTGTTTCTTTTCCTTGCCCTATAAAAAAAGCCCTCTTTTGCCCTTAGAGAGAACTTTTAATCTAGTCATTTTGACTTGTGCCTTACAAGGTTCACAGAGCATTTCTGGGTATGAATGTGAAATGAGCTTTTTCCAGAGTATGAAAATAAGAGCAATAGATGGAGTTTGGAAAGAAGTCGATTTCTGTTTTATTTTAGAAGAAAATATCTCTAACTCTATACTCCCCAGTGATAACTGTCTCAAAATAGATTGAGCTGTCTCAGGAGGAAGCAAATTCTCTCTCACTGGAAGCCTTTAAGTGGAGGCTGGAGATGGTGCAGAAGCATCTTGGTGGTGCAATGAGTAGAGCTGGGCTCGGAGTCAGGAAATCCTAAGTTCCCATCCAGCTTCTCACATTTATTGGGGGACTGACCCTGGCAAGTGACTTCCTTCCCTCCTTCAGTCTCTTCATCTGGAAAATAAGGATAATAATAGCATTTACATACAAGAGCTGTTGTGACAGACAAAGGAGATAATACGCATATGTGTGTATACAGTGCTTTGCAAATGTTTAGCACTCTATCAATACAACCTATTATTATTTCTGTAGAAGGGATTCTTGTTCAGAGAAAGCTTAGCCCAGATGGCTTCTGGGATCCCTGCTAAGTTACTGGAAAGAGCAACAGATTTAGAATGACAGGGACTGGACTGGAATCCCAATTTTGCCACTTCCTGTGTGTATGACCAAAGTCAGGCTGCCTCTTCAGAACCTCTTTACAGTGATAACATCAGAAAATCAGTCATCTCTAATGGGAAGAGACTCCAACAACCATGGAGTCCAAGCCTCTCATTTTACAGACATGGAAACTGAGGCCAAGAGAAATTAGTCCCACAAGATCAGATCTGAGCTCCAGAATTCAGATCTAACACAGGTTAGAGAATCATTGGGTTATAAATTTAGAGCTGCCTCATTTTGCAGATGAAGAAACTGAAGACCAGGAACATGCTATGACTGCTTCAAGTTCACCCAAGTCATTCTTCCCAATCTATAAAATAAGACAATTGGACTCAATGACATCTAAAGTCCCTTCCGGCTCTCAGTCTAAGACCTCACGATTCAGAGCCACGTGTTCAAATTAAAAGAAAGATTCTACTGAAGCCATATACACAAAATTCAAGTAAGCTGCTCACAAACACAGGCTGCCGGGAGAGAAATGAAGCAATAGCCCGTTTTATCTCTAGACGCAGGACTGCATTAACCACAGCCATCGAGACTTGTTTTCTCTGGTGTCTAAGTGCCCTTTAACTCCTCCTCGGCCTGCATTTCTTGGAAACATGAATTCCTCTGAGATCCATCTGCAAGAATGTGGTCCAGTAAATGCAATTAGCAAGCTCACCACGTGTCTCCCGGAATGATTTCAGCCTCCAGGCCACTCATTTTCCAAGCACAGTCTCTAAAATGACCATTGGTGTTTGTTGCTTTTAAAGCAGGAGATGCTGTTCAAAGACAGCATCTGGGATGGGGCGGGGATGGGGAGAAGAAGGAGAAAGAATAGTTACTTATAAGACTGTGTAATTATGTACCTATAGACTGTGAATGTCTCCCGGGACCTCTGAGCTGAACTATGAGCTGTAACGAATGTCCAGAAAAGGAAAGCTGGGTCCTGCCCTTGAGGAACTTAAAGTCTAGTTGGGGTGTTCAACCCCCAAGAACGCAGAGATCACCAAGGTGATGAAGAGGAAGTTGGACAAGGAGCCATTCTGGACCTCAGATTCCATCCACCTCCTCTTCTTCTACTCAATCAGACAAGCTCCAAGATCCCTTGCAACTCATTTTGTCCCACATTTTTAACATTCTGGGTTGTTAAGTTCTTTCCATTTCTAATATTCTATATTATCTTCCAATGTACAAGTAATTGTAACTCTCCATGTTCTAGCTCCTAACATTTTATAGTCTAAGCTCCCTTCTAGCTCTAGCATCCCATGATCTAGCTTCCAACATTCTACATTTTTAAAATGCTTCCTGGACTAAAATTCCATGTTCTAGCTTCTAACATCTTATGTCCTAAAGGTTCTTCCAGCTCTGCCATGCCATGTTCTAGGTTCTAATATGTTCTAAAGATTCTTCCAGCTCTGCAATGTCATGTTCTTGCTTCTAACAAGTAATATTCTTTCATCTCTAAAGTTCCACGATTTAGCTTCTAACATGTAATAACAATTCTCCCAGCTCTAAAACTCCATATTCTAGCTTCTAACAAGTAATATTTTTTTCACCTCTAGTTCCATGCTCTAGTTTCTAATATCTTATATAATAAAGACTCATGTAGCTCTAAAACTCTATGTTCTAGTTTCTAACATGGAATAAAGACTCTCTTAGTTCTAAAACTCCAGATTCTAGCTTCTAATATCTGTATTATAAAGATTCCCCCAGCTCTGAAATACCATGTTCTAGCTTCTAACAAGGAATATTCTTTCATCTCTAACGTTCCATGTCCTAACTTCTAACATCTTACGTCTTAAAGGTTCTTCCAACTTTTAAAATTTAATTTAAAAATAATTTTTAACATTCTGTGATTAAAATTTTCTCCATTACTAATGTCCTAAAACAGAGTCACAGAACTGGAGAACTCAAAGGGATCTCAGCCCAACCAACATCACAAAAAATCTCACTACAATACTCTTATATGTAGTATTCAGCCTTAGCTTAAACACCTCCAAGAAGGGGGTTCTCACTTCCCCTTGAGATGACCCAACTCACTTTTAGATAGCTTTCATTATTTGGAAGCATTTCTTGATATCAAACTGAGATGAGTCTCTTTGTACTTCCATCCCTTCCTCTTGTTCTGCTGTCTGCAGCAAACAGAGTGAGTTGAATTCTTTCCACAACAGATCTGAAGATGTTTGAAGACTTTTATGTTCTGTCTTCCCCATCATTCTCAGTTACTTCCACTGCTCCTTATATGGCATGGGAACAAGACCTTTTCATCCTCCTCTGGGTGCTCACTTTTAATAACATCCATCTTAAACCTTGGTACCCAGAGCTGAACATCACTCTCTGAAGAATATACTACAGTCCCTCTTTCTGGAAGTTGTGCTTCTCTCATAACAGTCCAAGAACTTATTATCTTTTTTAGGCAGCCACATCACACAGATGACTCATACTGAGCTTGTAGTCCACTAATATCCCCCAAGTCTTTCATGTTCTTCCCATTTTAGACTGGTAAGGTTGACTTTTTTGCACTCCACTCTAAGATTTGACATTTACAGCCTCAGGTTTCTTTGTATTTAGCACAATACTCTGGCTTGTCAAAATCTTTTTGTATCCCAGTTCTGTCATCCATGGGGGTGGCTATCTCTCCCAGCTTAGTATCATTTGAAAAAATAATGAATATTCCATCTCTGCCTTTAGTCACATCATTGATAACAATGTTTAAGAGTACGGGATCAAGTACAGATCATTAAATCCATTCCATATCCCACAGATCAACAACAGGCTCAAGGTTCTCTTCCAGCCTTAACATCCTAATTTTTTATCTTCCAATATTCTATTTTCTTCCAGTTCTAAATCTCTTGAGACTAAGATAATAAGGACAGCAATATAAGTGGCAGTGAAGCAGTGGGCAGTTAGATAGCTCAGTGGATAGAGGAGTGGGTCTAGAATCAGAAAGAACTGAATTCAAATCCAGCCTCGGATACTCACCAACTGGGTGACCTGAGCAAGTCACTTTACCCTTCTTGTCTCAGTTTACTCATCTGTAAATGGAAATAAATAATACCTATCTTCCAAGATTGTTATGAAGATAAAATGACATGATTACTGAAAAATGCTTTTTAAACTTTAAAATACTATTTAGATGCTAGCAACTTTTTATTACCATCATCTTTTATATGATTACATAAGCTGACCATGAAAGATTGATTTAGGATTTGGATGAATTAAAAAAAAAAAAAGAAGAGAGGACATTATGGGTGGGGTCAATGACATAAGCAAAAGCATAGAGGTGGGAATTCATAAAATCCCTCATCTACTATTTATTAGCTGAGTGTTGCTAGGCAAGTGACTCCCCTTTCATGGATCTCTATTTTTTTATTAAAAATAAAGAAATTCATGGCTAATGTGGAAATATGCTCTGCATGACTTCATATGTATAATGGATATTATATTTCTTGCCTTGTGGATGAGTATGAGAGAGAGTGAAAGGAGGGAAATCATTTGAAACTGAGACAAAAATAAAAATGTTTTTAAATGAGTAAGTTTAAAGCTTTAGGTCCTGTGGGCCTCTGATTGAGAGTAAACCTCTCTAATTAACAAAGAAGCTTGGAATAATGGAGTAATAGTGACTCATGGGTATTCCCCATTCTCTGAGGAGACTTCCTTGCCCTTGACTTGTTCCCTTCCCCTGAAATGTATCCCCCACTGATTCTAAGAACCGAATTCCTTTCAAACTTCCAAGTCCCATCCCAGAAGCCTCCTTTGAGGAGAAAAAGCCAGCCTGCCCCCTTGGCTGGATAGGATTCTCTGAACTTTCTCATAACATCTAGGACCTCTCCAAGAACTCGACCACAACTTTAAATTCTATTTATCAATCAATGACAGGTCAACAGGCACTTCTTTATTCAGTGCACATTATGTTCCAAGAATTACAATATTCTCCGGGGATCATACACAAATAAAGATTGATTTCTCCACATGGGCTTTAGTGGACCTCTCCTCTTGCCTTGCAATTTCATACCCCTCTTCTTCCCTACCACGATATCGAATCCTGCAACTCTTCAGTTTTTTCTACTTGCATCAAAGCCCTTCATTACTCTTAGGGAACCATTTTGATTCTATATTGTCCTGTTTTCTTGAATCCCTCATCCCCTTATCGTATCACTGATCTTGCCCTGCCAAGCCCTATGCTTGGATTACTCCCACTGTCCATTGCTGTCACTCTTACATGTACACTATTTATGAAGCTGAAAAAAGTTATAAAACCATACAAATTTATGTTACATAATCTAAACTGGATCCTCACTGCTTAAAGACAATCTTTTTTATTTCTCTCTAATTAATTCATTTTTCTACTTACTCTCTACAGCAACACTTTCAAACTTTTGCAGCTCTCTTCAAATATCCCAAGGCTTCCCATCCTCTCAACTAAGAACCTTGCCTCATATTTCATTGAACAGAATGGAGGCCATTCTTTATGAGCTCCTTCTTTTCCCTTATTCCTCTTCTCACATAATTCAAATGTCATCTGCTGTTATGTCCTTCTTTATTTCCATATCAGATAATGAGGTGACCCTTCATGTCAAAGCTAAAACCCCCTACATGCACAAGTGATCCCATTCCATCCCAACATATTGCCTCCTATCACCCAACTCTCTCACTTATCTATAGTCTCTCTGTCCATTGTCTATATGTCCCCCATCCTCAAAAAAGTCTCACTTGAGACTTTCCCCTACAGTTGTCTTCTCATGTCTCTCTTCGCTTTTGTGGGTAATGCCTAGATGCTTCTACTTGCCTTCTCATTCTCAAGATTCTTCCTGTTATCCTTCCTACCTAATCAACCAACTCATTCTCAGTGTCCTTTACTAGATCTTCACTCAGGTCAAGCCTACTAATTGCGGATATTCTCTAAGGCTTTCTTCTGGTCCCTCTTCTCTTCCCTTTCTATACTATTTCACTCAGTGATCTCATCAGCTCCCATGGATTCAATTATCATCTCTATGGTGATGATTATCAATTCTTTCATAAAGACTTCCAGTCTCTTACTTCCAACCATTAAATATCTTGAACTAAATATCACATAGGAATTTTTAATTCAATATGTTTTAAATGAACTTATTTCCCCCCTCTCTCATTTTCCTAATTTCTCTGTTTCTGTTAAGGATACACTATCCTCCCAGATACCCAGGTTGACAACCTCAATCTCATTCTGGACTCCTCACTCTCTCATTGCTCCCTCCTATCAATGCTTGTCATTCCTACCTCCATCATATCTCTCCTACACTCCCCTTTTTCTTCCTTGACCCTGAAGTAGCCCCATGAAGTAGCCTGTTACTGTAAAATGGCAGTGTAATCTTTCTGCCACAAGTCTGTCTCCATTCCAATCCATTCTCTACTGAGCTGACAAGGTAATTTCCCCAAAGTTCAGGTCCAACCAAGTGACCTCCTTCCTTATTTTTATTTTTCTATTAAAGCTTTTTATTTTCAAAACATATAAAAGGATAATTTTTCAACATTGACCCTTGAAGAACCTTGTGTTCCAAATTTTCCCCTTCTTCTCTCCCTTCCCCTCCCCAGATGGCAAATAATCCAATATGTGAAACATTTGGGTATTAAATATGTTAAATATTTGAATAAACATAACCAAACATGTTAAAATATATGTTAAATCCAATATATGTATCTATATTTATACAATTATCTTGCTGCACAAGAAAAATCAGATCAAAAAAGGAAAAAATGAGTAAGAAAACAAAGTGCAAGAGAACAACAACAAAAAGATGAGAATGTTATGTTGTGATCCACACTCAGTTCCCACAGTCCTCTCTGGGTGGAGAGGGCTCTCTTTATCACAAGACCATTGGAACTGACTTTAATCATCTCATTGTTGGAAAGAGTCACGTCCATCAGAATTGATCATGGTATAATCTTCTTTTTGCTGTGTACAATGATATCCTGTTTCTGCTCATTTCACTCAGCATCAGTTCATGTAAGTATCCCCAGGCCTTTCTGAAATCATCTTGCTTGTCATTTCTTACAAAACAATAATATTCCATAACATTCATATACTGGAACTTATTCAGTCATTCCCCAAATGATGAGCATCCACTCAATTTCCAGTTTCTTGCCACTACAAAAAAGGAATATCACAAATATTTTTGCATATGTGTCCTTCCTTATTTTTAGCAAACTCCAGTAGCTCCCTAACACTTTCGAGATCCAACAAAAAATCCCTCATAACCTACTCTTCCCCCACCTCCTCATCTTTCTTGTCTTCTTACAGCTCACATCCCTCAAGTACTTTTAAATCAATTAACTCTGATCTCCTTTTTAATTCCACCAATCAGACACTCCCCATTCCAGCTCTGGACATTTTCACTGGCTGTCTCCTATTCCTGGAAGGCTAATCCTCCTTATCTCTGTCTTGAAGTACTGCTGACTTCCTTTAAGTCTCAAATAAAAGTTGCCCTTCCAAAGGAGGTTTTCCTGCTCCTTCTTAATTCTAATGCCTTCCTACTCTGTTATTTCCTATTTATCCTCTGCACAGCTCGATTTCATATAGTTGTTAGCATGTTGTCTTCCTAATAGATTATGAGCTTCTCGGGGCAAGCCCTCCATTTTGCCTTTCTTTATACCTCCAACACATGGCACTGTTTTTGGAACATAGTAGGTACTTCATAAATGTCCATTAACTGACTGACTCAAATAACTAAAAGGTGTGGAGAACTTTTATTGCCACTGTATTTCTTGTTTATTTCTAACAATAATGATAACTAACATTTAGCTAGTGCTCTAAGATTTGTAAAATACTTTACTTATATTATCTCATCTGATCCTCATAACAATTGTGAGGTTCTTATTTTATAGATAACAAAACCGACTTTGAGAGAAGTTAAGTCATTTACAAAATCACATAGCTAATAAATGTTGGAGACATGACTGAAATCTTGGTTTTTATAAGCTCAATCACATGACATTTTTTTAAAAAAAATAACTGGGGTTTATGTCATGCTTTAAGATTTTAAAATCCCTTTCATATATAATTTCATTTGAGGCTCACAAAAAATCCTATTAAATAGGTGCTATTGTTACCCCCATTTGGCAATATGATGAAACTGGGGTTATTAGGGCTTGCTCTGGATCAAAAAAACAGGAAGTATCTAGGGCAGCATTTGAATTCAAATCTTCCTTATTCCAAATCTATCCTTGTCACCCAGTTTTTTTTTTGTTGATTGTAAAATACACTGTATGAATTCAGTACAGGAAGGGGCAATCTTAAACATTACCCTCCAGCAAGGTTTCTCCCAAGCATAAGTCAAAACTACTCAAGATTCCTTGAAAGATACAGCATTAGCAATAACTTTGTTTGACAGCCCTTTGATCATTACTATCAAGTGAAACATAAACCAGAGAGACCAAAAATACTTGCCACCATAGTGGAAGCTGTCCAGTGTGAATATCAGATTAAATAAGAATCACCATAGATGATACAGTCCTTCTGATGGATCCTTTCCCCAAGAGATTACAGAGCCTTGTACCATACATGAGATCTCGCTTCTGATGTAGTCTAGGTATTTGACCCATCAATTCTCCAGTGCCTAAAGAATATAAACAACAAAGAAGATACCATCTGTAGCTATCAATTGCCACCAGGACCTTCCTACATAACTAAAATCAGAGATCTGGTCCAAAAAATTGTAATCATCTGAAAGAGTTAACTCTAATTATGCTGTTGAAAAATCAAATGGATAAGATTGAAATCATATGACCAAATCATTGAGTTTATTCACTGAGACATATACTTTGGGAGACATTTGGTACAGATAATGGGTCAGACTCCAAGGTATAAAGGAATGGAAGAACAGCTGCATTGTCTCTGGGAATTCTAAGGGATCTACTTTTTAACATAATACTCTGGTGATGCTACAAAGTTCTATGTCTTGAAGCTTTTAAAAAGTCAAAATTGAAGACCACCCAAAGGTGAGTACATGATGGGGATCAGTAGAATGCAATCTGTTACCAAGAGTGGCAAAGAGAAGCTGAGTAATGGATGTTGTCAAAGAGATGCATGTCTAGGGGGGAAGGGTCAAACACAAGAGCAAGGGGGAAATGATGGACATTCTGAATGTTCCATTATTACCCTCATAATGTCCAGAGAAATAGACAAAGATCTCAGCCCACTGGAAGAGCCCCCTCCAGGGAAGCCATGGACTAGAAGAGCTTAGAATGAGATATCATGAACAGATTCCAAACTCCATCTCTGAAATGAGTTCCTAGATCAGGAAGATAGTGGATCCATTAAATTTTGTAATCAGAGCCAACAAGGACTGCAGATGTCATCACAGCTCTGCCACCGTCAAGTAACTATATGAAGTGCAAATCACCTCATCTCTCTCAGTTTCCTCATTTGTTTTAAATAAAGAATTATCTTTTAAAAAGCTCTTATGTCCCTGTAAACATTAAATCTATAATTGTTTGGTCTAATCTAGGTCCTCATTTCACAGGAAAAGAAAATGAGGCTCTCAAAGAGAAAGAGAGAATCCTTACTCAAGATTTTTAACTCTTCCCATCAGGAAAGAAAAGCATGTCACTAACTTGTGATCCTTTCTCGGTCAGAAAATACAACCCTGTAAGTGAAAGGCACTCAAGAAATCTTTGGAGAATAAAATAAAATTGAATTGAATTCCAAGAGGAGAATCATGGCTAAAGAATTTTAGAAGTAGAAAACTTTTAACATCCTCTACCTTAAACCCAACCTGAAGCATGAATCCTCTCTATAAAATCTCCAACAAATAGTCATCCGGCCTCAATTTGAATAATTACAATGAAGAGAAACTCACTGCTTCTCCCAAATGCCCCCTTTCCATTGTAGACAGCTCTCACTGTTGGGAACTTCTTCCCTAAATTAGCTTTAATACTAGTAACTCCCTAGAATAGAATTCCATCTTTTGATTTTTCTGGTAAGTCTGAGATAGCGATGTTTTGCCCTTCAGAGTTGTAAGAGCTCACTACCTATCACAATACCTAACTAGTGCTAGAAACACAGCCGCATCTTGTAGATTGCTGGACTAAGTATCCAGTGCTGATTGGTTGGTGTCCTTCTTTCTTGAAGAGGACCAGAATGCTGTCACTATGTTAGAGTTGAGTTACAGGGTGTCCAATTGTGGCTGATCAGACCGATATGAGCTCGGAATGCTCACCCACAGGTGGCACCCAAACAGCCTCTAGGAACGTTTTGGGTGGACTCTAATTTTGCACAACTCATGGTTTTGGGGGGCTAATTCAATTTTCCTTTGCTCATAGAGCACAGCTGGTTCTCTATTGAGGGCACGCCATGCTGGGGGTCCTGGGCCAGTGTCTCCCGTGTCATACAATCAATTCTAAAATTCTTAAGAAAGACCTTGAGAGTGTCCCTATATCACTTTTTCTGACTACCTTGTGAGCGCTTGCCCTGTGTGAGTTCTCCTTAAAAGCCTTTTAGATGGGCATTCATTTGGCATTGGAACCGTGTGGCCAGCCCAACATCTCTGCTGTAGAGTTGGAAGCTCAGCAGGTTAAAGACAGAAAAGACTTCAGTGCCCAGTATCCCATCCTCCCAAGTGATCTTTGGAAACTTCCTCAGGTAATTCAAATGGAAGCGATTTGGTTTCCTGGCATGGAGCTGGTAGACTGTCCAGATTTCACAGTTGTACAACAATGAGGTCAGCCCAATGGCTCTGTAGACCTTCAGTTTGGTAGACAGCCTAAAATCTCTCCTCTCCCAGAATTTCCTTTAGAGCTCAGTGCTATTGAGAAAGGGAAGCACCAGGATGACCTTAGGAAATTTGGGGGGTGGGTGGGGAAGGTCCTGCACTGTTGCTGTTTCCCTCAGGCCCTCCCTCCAAACCCTGAAAATCAAGGGAGCTCTGTACATGTAATCATCAGTGACTAAGCACCAGATATTTGCAAGGCACGGAATCTCAGCACTGGAGGAGACCTCCAAGGCCACTAATCTAACCCAGACAGCCCCTGACTAACCCTCCACCAAAACATTTCTATATGGGCTCCTTTTACTGATCCTATCAGCTCCTGTGGACTCAATTAGCATAATTGTTAACATTTTTGTAGTTCTTTAAGATTTGCAAAGCACTTTACATATTTTATCTCAGTCTGATCATCATAAACATCCTATATAATAGATGCTATTATTACTCCCATTTTACAGATAAGGAAAAGCCAGAGCTATTTCTGGACCCTTGCCTGAGGTCACAAAACAAATAAAGGTCTGGGGCAGAATTTGAACTCAGGTCTCCCTATTTGTTTAGAGCTCTCTTTATAGTGTACCTCCTAGCTGAAGCATTAGGAAAGACGGCATGCTTAATATAAATAGTAAATGGTTGTTTTTTTTCATTCTTTCTTTATATTTTTGATTCTTTCTCTCTGTTTTTTCTTCCTTGTTGCTATATGGCCAGTCCATATCTATTTCCAGGAAATCAAGATTTTGAATTTAGCTTTAAAGAAAGGTAGGGATTCTGAGAAGAGAAATGAGGAGAAAGGGAATTCCGGGTGCCAGGAGTATTCTTAAGCCACGAATCAATTTCTATGTGAGTAAAAGTCAGTTTTGATACACAATCCAGGAAGGGCAATAATATCTAATATACCTGAAAGGTAAATAGAGACAGATTTAGAGAGACTTTAAATACCAAACATAGGACCTTGTATTTTATCCTGGAGGCAATAAAAATTTGTAAATGAAGAGAGGAGTGACATGGTGGGCTCCATTTTTAGGTCTCTCACTTTGACAGCTTTTTGGAGTGTGGATTGGAGAGGGGAGGTAATGGAACCAGGGATAAGAGCTTGGGGGCCGTATGATTGGAGAGCAACCCAGATGAGAGATTTTAGGGATTAAGACTTAACTCCTGAAGGGATCTGTGATAGAAATGAAGGAGAAGGAAGAGGTACCAAGGTATGGGACCCTAGTGATGGTAAGATTGACCTCACCTCAATAAAAATGAGAAGGCTAGGAGATAAGCAGCCTTGAGGGAAAGAGAATACAACTGTTTGGGCCATGTTGACTTTAAGATGACTTTGAGACCCCTAGTTGAAAGTATTCAAGAGGGAGTTGTTGCAGTGAGACGAGCACTTGGACAAGAGCAAAAAACTTTGAATTCACCAAGTGATCAGAGTAGCTTCATGGGGTCTTAGACTAGATAAGAAAACAGGTATAAGTTCCAAGAATGAGAAAAAAAATAAGTTTTTGTGTCTTGCACAAAGGTGATGTTGCATCTTGAATTCTGGCTTCAGTTCTGGACATTTTAGGAACATTATTGATGAGCAGAGAATCATCCCAAAGGGGATTAATAGGGATAGGAAGAAGTCTCAAGTCTGTGTCACAGGAGAATCTATTTTTGAAATTGAGAATGTTTAATCTAGAGAAGCAAAACTTACAGGGAAAATCACAGCTTTCTTAAAGTACTTGAAAGAGCTTTTCCTTGGAAAAAGAAATCAGATTTTTCTCTACTTGGCCCCTGAAGGCAAAAGCGAGAATGATGGGGTTATAACATCAGAAAGGCATATTTTAGCTCAGTTTAAATAAGACTATGCAACAATGATTATCTCAAGATGAAATGCCCTGCCTAAAGACATAGGGTCATAGATTTAGAGCTGAAAGGACCTTAGAGAAAGGTTAAGTGACCTGCCCAGGTTCACACATCCTTTAAGTGCTTCAATCAGAATTTGTAGCTAACTCCAAGTCCAGGGCCTGTCTATTACACCATGACCACACAATGGATATATCACAGAGGGGATTCTTGGTCAGGTATGGGTTGGACTGAATGGCCTTGGAGGTTCCCTTCCATCGTCCTGTGTTAAATAAAAATCAATAACCTCAGCACCCGGGCCTCCAATTAGCACGGCATAATCCTGTGTTTGCTTCAGTGTTGGTTGAAAATCGACACATCTCATGTGCCTGAGTTTCCCCGTGATATGGCACACCATCACAACAGCCAGAACATGCCTTCTGCTTTCTTGGCCGGGGATCCCCAGCACCCCACATCCAGAGCAAGCATTTCATCTGAGCTCATTGATCTGGGGGTTTGGTGCTTCTTCCTATGGTTTTCTGCAATTAGGTTTCAGGTTGTTTTATTTTATTAAATTGTGACTTGGTTGCTTTAATGGGGGGGGTTGAGGTGAGGAGGATGCATTGAGAGGAAGCTAGGAGGAAGGGGGGAGAATGTCTTTTGATAACCATTTTGTGTTCAAGGAATTTAATCCCCAGAAAAAAAGTAATAAAATGCTGTGGTCGAATGGGTTGTGAGAATGCTCTCATTCTTCCTTTTGGAAACATCAGCATTCACTTGACCGGAGTCAAGCTGGAAGGGTGACTTTAATTGGGTAGGAGCTGGGCTTTATCCTGTCAGCGCAGCAGCCCCTTAATGCATTGCATCTGTTGGGGGGGGGGGGGTGTTACAAGCCGCAACAAGAGGCCATGGCAGCCACAGCAGTAGCTTTGGGGGCTATTTCGATGGGGGTTGTTCCTCCCCCTCTTGCATGGTGATGGAATCAATTTGGCCTTCTTGCTCTCTTCTTTCTCATGTTGCTGCACCTGTTTTATATTTGACTTTTCATAGATATCCCCAAGGCTCCCAGGCTGCACAGGAGAAGCCAAGTCATGGTAGGTCTCTGTGTTGAATTTTTACAAAGCAAAATCCGATTGAATGGGGAATATTTCTCAGGGGGTTGGGGTTGGACATAAAAGACATGACTAGCTGAGACATTTATGTTCTCCAGGGACCATGCAACCACAGCCTTGAAGAGACTCCTTAGAGGGACTGGGAAAGTTGGATTCCCATTGTAGAAGAAAGTTCTGGTCTCCCGGCCCCCAGAAAGTAGAATGAAGACCAGTAAGAGAACTTACAGTTACAGGGAAACAGATTTCAGTAGAGCATAAGGAAATTCTGACGACTACACTATACTTGTGTCTCCTTCTGATGGTGAACAAGGATTATTATTGCCTTTCTTTGTAGGTCCAGCACCTAGACCCTTAGTAAATAGGGGTTGTCTTGACTTGATAGGATTTAGGGCTGGATTGGATCTTTGGACTCATCCAGCTCAAGAGTCCATTTTATCAGTGAGGAAGGTTAGGTAGAAAGGACTACAGCTGGAACTTGAATTCTGGTCTGCTCTTCCCGTAAGTCCCAGAATTGAATTCTTTTCATTACAACTTAGCCAAAGTTTCATAGATAAATGGAGGATCCAAGATTGAAAGACAGGTTCTCTATCACCAAGCTCAACAATAATCTCAAGGATGTAGCTCACCTGCCTGCTTATCATAAAGGGTTCTGATCATTCTTCCATAGAGGATTCATCCAGGGCCAAATTTGCCACCATTTTGTCTCATCCTTTTTGGGTATCAATGCCATATTTGAACAATCCAAAGGACTTAATACTTTGCCCTCTTGAAGCTTCACCTAGCGGTCACCTCTCTTGCCCCATTGTATTTTTAAGCCTGACTCTAACCTCTTCTCAGTTTACTCACCAGCTATTTTCTTGACTGTAGCCACAAACATGCCTCCTCACCCCATCTTTCAGGTACCAGAATCATAGTCAAGTCAGCTCTGTCATTGCTTCAGGAAAGGATCTACACAGACGTTCCTTTGACTCTGCTTACAATCCCTCTAGCTTTCTAAGCCAAGATCTGCTTCCAAGGCCATGTGCCCCTTAGATGTACCCATCAGAATGGGAATGCCATGAAGGGGAATTCAGTCACTCTTTTATATTTGTATTCTTAGCAAGTATCTGGTACATAATAAGTACCTAACAAATGATTATTGTTGCTCTCCCTACTCAACTCCAGACCCAGGACATCATTCGTCAGCAATGCCAAAATGTGGCGTGTTCAACCTATCAATCACATCATAATGTGGTCAATAAATACTCTTCTTTCATGAGCATGAATGTTGAGACTGAGATCTTGTACCACTTGGACCTGTCCAAAGCTAGGAGGAGCTGGCCCTTCTAGAGAATCACAGCTCTAGGGAACCTCACAGGTGTCCAAATTGCTCATTTTACAAGTGAGGAAAGTAAGAGAGAGAAGTGGAATGATTTGAATTCAGGTCTTCCTGATAGCAAGCTACTATAGTAACATTCAAATAGAGGCTAGAAACACCTTTGTTTCTCTAAGTACCATAGTGCACAGAGTGCCTGGCAAAAAATCGGAAAGACCTATCTTCCTGAGTTCAAATCTGACTTCATATACATTGTAGCCATGTGACCCTGGACAAGTCACTTTACCCTGTTTGTCTCAATTTTCTGATCACCCAAATGAGCTGGAGAAGGAAATGGACAACTACTACAGTACTTCTGCCAAGAAAACCCCAATTGGGATCACAAAGACTTGGACAAGACTGAAAAACAACACCCCTCGGTCAGAAATGTTGTAGGAAAGATTCTTATATTGGATAGAAAATTGGACTAGATGGGGATCTTTGTTTGAATTCTGACTGGTGTGACTTTGTTCAAATCATATAATTTCTCTGAGCATCATTTTCTTATCTGTAAATTGAGGTGGATGGATTTACAAGTCTCCTGAGGTCCCTTTCAGTCATAAATTTATAATCCATTGACCCTTAAGTTTCCCTTCAACTCTGTGGTCCCACCATCCCTAGGGATGGGAAACGTTGTGATTGAGTGATTTCTCCATGATTGTGCAAGGAGTAAGCAGCCAAAAGTGGGTTGGAAATCTGGTTTTCACTCTTCTTGTCTAAGAGTACACTAAAACATACTTGAGTATTTGGAAGTCTGAGAGAATGTCCCTCCCCCAAAATCCACCTTAGAATCGGCAACAACCAATTTAAAATGCAGGGAAACAAGATGTGGAAATGAAGAGTTGCCTTCCTAGACCCACCCCGCCCCCTCTATAATTGCATCCACATGGAGAAGGAAGGGCAACCTGGAAAAACTTATCCCCTCTACTAAAAACCAACACATTCAATTCAACTCCAAATTAACAAAAAGGGATTAAGTGACCACTATGGGAGAAATATGGCATTATATGCTATAAATATTATTTATTTATTTATAAATATGTATTATATTATACATATATATTACATGTATCATTTATATTATAAATATTTATATAAAGACAGTAAAAATTTAAATAGTGGCTCAATGAATTTCCATTTTACAAGAAAAGAATAATAAAGAATAAAAGAAGCATTTAATGTGGTAGTTAAATTTTGACTCTTTTTTTAAAAACTGTATGACCCTGAGCCAATTATGTGGTCTCTCTGAGATTTAGTTTGCTCTTCTGCAAAATGGACATAATATTGTTTATCTTTATGTGCTTGTTGTGAAGATCAAATAAACTGTTATGGATCAAAAGTATTGTGAAAAACTTCCATAGCTAGGTAATTGACATGAGATGGGATAAGGAAAGGAGGAGTTTCCTAGGAGACAGAGGGGATGGAAAGGAAGAGGCGGTGGTCAAAGCTACAGGGCACTTCCTAGTTTATCTAATGAGTCTTAGCTCTTAATGCTTAGAAAGCAAGTTCTACCCATACTCTGTAGGTTTTGCTACCTTGGGACAGAGGCATGATCGGTTTGTGCTAATGAGGATTCTAGCAAATGTCATTTTTATTTGGAAGTTGGAGTAACTAGTTGGATTCTATACTTGAAAATAAGAACCTTGCGTTAATATCTGCCAGAACGTCTACGCTGACTTACCTTGCCATTCATACATCTCAACTGACCCTGAAAATATTATCGTTATTATCAATAATAATAAATGTTAGCTCTTATTACAACATGCAAAGAGATAAGTAACTAAGATGAGAGCGGGGCCCCTAGAGCACTTCCAGGATTTGTTTTGCTTTGCATTTGCCCATTCATTAAAACTACAACTGTTCAGCCCTGAAGAGGTGAACTGAAGAGCTAATGAATAGGTTTGGATGGCCCGACCCTTCCCAACAGACTCCTCTTACTCTCTGGTGATTGTCAGCCAGCCCCAGCCCCTCGGTGAAAGGACAAAAGGTGAACCTGGGCCAGAGGGAGCGATTATCTCAGGAAGCTGGGGGAGTTTGCCAAACCCCCCAATCCCTCCCCAGTTCTCCAGTTCCCTTTCATTTTCCCAAGACCAAGAATTTCCCAGGAGATGTTCAAGGAGAAGAAAAGAAGCAAAGGCTGAAAATTCTGGGGAAAATATCAGCTGGTAGAGTTACACACAGAGATAATGGGGATAAGTTGGATGCATCTGAAGCAGCCCCACTCTGCTTTATATATATATAAATCACATTCTCTAGACATATATATGTCTATATATAGAGTATATATATATATATATATACACACACACACATGTATATATAAAAACCACATTCTCTAGATATATCTATAGAGAGAGTATATGTATATATTATATATATATATATAAAATCACATTCTCTAGATAATATATGTCTATATAGAGAGCATATGTATATTATATATATATAAAATCACATTCTCTAGATATATATGTCTATAGAGAGAGTATATGTATATTATATATATATAAAATCACATTCTCTAGATATATATGTCTATAGAGAGAGCATATGTATATTATATATATATATATATAAAATCACATTCTCTAGATATATATGTCTATAGAGAGAGTATATGTGTGTGTATATATATATATGTGTATATAATAATGTGTGTGTATATATAATATAATAATAATATGTATATATAATAATATAATATATGTGTGTGTGTATATATATATATATATATGTATGTATGTATATAATCACATTCTCTAGATAGAGAGATAGCCCTCTGGGTGGAGACAGGTGAGAAGCAGTTCCCCAATCCACAGATGTATTGGGACTTGCTGAGCAAACTGAACTAATCATTATTTTGGGCTTTCAGGCTATCACTGAAGAGCAGGGTATCATTCTAATGTTGTCAACCTGAACTATATTCTGGTATATTCTCCTCAATATCAATCGTTGATTGCAGTTAATACTTACTCTATGACCCAGTGACTAGCACCCCATGATCATTCAGCAGTTAACCCAAATGAGCTTTAAACCAAGAAGATATAGTAAGAGCAAGACTGACAGAGCTTTCTTCCCCATACCCAGGAGCTACATTCTCCCCTATGTCAAAGTGGACGGCTTAAACCTTAGCCCCACCAAGTTTCCTTCTGGATGAGACTCAGCCAGGAGTGAGCCTTTCCTGTTCACTTAGGGCCATGGCTGTCGGTGCCTTCCTGGCTCATCTGGCTGCAATCTCTGGGACTGACTCCAGCTCCTGGACCTGCCATCCAGGCCAACCATTCCAAGCTCATGATCTGTTCTCTCTTCAGTACTCATTGACTTAAGAACAGGAAGCTACAGACACAACAGGGACAGAAGCATCAGCAGGGCCATGTGCTCAGGGTTTGTCCAATGGGGTCGGGGGAGAGGGAGGGGACATGGGCCTTCCACAAACACTGCTGAAAGAGCCCTTCCCCTACTCTGAAAGTGACAGCAATACATTCTCCTTATTCCCACCAGGAAATGGAGTTTTTCCCATATTCTCTCCATTTTCACCTTTTAGAAACCCTAGAAACCTTCCCAGAAACCTTGCTTTTTTATGCTATTTTATATACTTAAAATATTTTGCCATTATTTGTTTATGTGAATGTTCAATGTTCTATTCTTCTCTCCTATCCCCATCCCAAGAAGATATAAGCTCCTGAAGATTACTCATCATCAATTTACAGAATTTTACTTCATTGTGTATTGCATTGTATATGTACTATTTTTTTCAATCCATACAGCAAAGGCAAACCCCCAGTAACTTCTCTAACAGTGCTCCTCCAGCCCCAGCTTGAAATAAAGAGAGTGAGGAGGTTGGGAGAGAAGCCATTCCCTCTCCCACCCCCAGCCCCACCCACTTTGGGACAGGTCTCATTGTTGGAGAGTGGAAAGATCCATTGTCCCAAGTTCTGACCTCTGGAGGGAAGTAGGGCGGGTCTCATCTCCACAAAACATTCTGACAGGTATTTGAAGAAAGCTCCTGTACCCCACCTCCTTGCCCCATTATTCTTGTTTGCCCCAGGCTAAAACATCATCCTTTCTTTCAAATAATCTTCCTGTGACCTAGAGTCAAGACCTTTTAGTTTTGTCTCTGGGTGTCTGACAATGCTTAATAAATGTCTGCTGAATTGAGAAAATTATAAAAGAGGAATGGTATATACTTTACTCAAAAAGGAACAAACTAACTTGAACTGGACCTGGAATCAGGATGCTTTAGTTCAAAACCAGCCTTAGACAACACCCAAACTGTTCTGCTTATCTAAAATATGGGGAAATAAATGAATGAATGAATGAAAAATGAATAAATAAATGAGAAATAAATAACAGTGAATGAATTAGTGAAAAACAAACAAGTAAATAAAGCAGTTTCAACAAATTTTAAAAATGGATTTTAAAAAAGTGCTCATCTCTCAGAGTTGTTATGAGAATGAAATGAGATCCTATTTGCAATTTCTAAAGTATTAAATAAATGTTAAATTTTACTGTCATCAGGCAAAATGGGAGGAGACACAGGGGAAAAGATTGCCTCATCCACACCCTTCAGTTCTTTGGTGAAGAAACTGGGACAGAGAGGGGAACCAAATTGGCTCAACATTACCCAGCCAAGAAATAGAATCATAAGGTCATAGTTAAATTAGAAGTAACTTCAGTGGCCTTGAGTCATTGATCTCAGAGGACTTTGGAAGTCATCTAGTCTAACTCTTTCATTTTACAGATGAGGAAACTATGACCTAGTGAGTTTAAATGCCTTGTTCAAGATCACTCAGGTACTAAGGACTATTGCCAGGACTTGAATGGAGGTTTTCTGACTCCAAATCCAGCATCCTTATCACTGTACCATGTATACAGTTCCTCCCTGGGTGTCAAGTGCCCCTCCTATTGCATCTTGTTGCCTGAGACTTGGTCCCTTGCCTGGTCTTTTATAAGAAACAAAAAGAATCGGGAATAGGGATGGGAGCAGTAATGTCATTGACAGAGAGAGAATTTCTGGATGAGAAAACACCTCTTCCCAATGTAACTAATAGTCATAATGAGTTGCCAAGAGCAACAAGAAGGTAATAACCTTGCTAGGTCACACAGCCAAGAAGCTTGGCTCAGATTCAGTGTCTAAAACTATCAAAGTGAATGCCTGAGGTAGCCCAGGGAAGGAAGGATGGTGGAGGCAGGAAAGGCCCTGAGATGATCTCCTGGATACAATCCAGAAAGGATTCTGTCTTATGTCACAGGAGGGTGAGCCTTCACCATGCACTTAGACATTCTCTCCTCTGCCCTGACTTTCTCTTTCAGTAAAACTGAAGCCCAAAAGTTGGTGACAAGGCAACTACTGAGAAAGGTCATCTCTTTCTCAGGTTTCCTGAGCAGTTGGAAGAATCTTTTCTCTAACATGATCAACTTGGGGTAGTATTCCCAACATCTGGAGCCATTAGTTCCATTAATTTTTTCTGTTGCTATTATCCAGTCATGTCTGACTTCAGGATCCCCTTTGGGGTTGTCTTGGCAAAGATACAGAAGTGGTTTACCATTTCCTTCTCCAGCTCAATTTACAGAGAAGGAAACTGAGGTAAATAGGATTAAGTGGCTTGCCTTGGGTCACATATTCAACTACTTAACATCAATCACTTTTTACAGATATTGACTTTGAATATATGACAAGAACAGAAGTATAAACATTTTCCTCCACATCTTGTGGGCAACCTCTCTCTTATGGCACATCAGTCTGTAAGCTTAGACCCAACACCATTTCTACATAGTATTGATTCTACCTTGTCCACCGCCCAATGGAAAATGGCTGCTGGATGTCCACATTAGCCAGCGCTGGTCTGAGTAGAGATCACTCTTTTGATATTACAATGATTATCAAACCTTCTATGGATTCTGACTCCCAGACTCATGGAGACTTAGTTGGAACCTCCACACTGAGCTTTACCTAAATGAAAAAACAAATACAAAAGCAAACAAAAAACCAGAACTGGGATTCACAGGACTATCCATGAACTGGCCTTGGAAGGAGGCAGCCTGATCAGACCTCTGGCTCTTCCCACATTTGTTTGACCAAACTCTATCAACAAGGGAGATCCCCCGGAGATCCACCAAGAGGGAGGACTGAGGCTTTTTGAAAATTCTCCCAGTTCTGGTTCCAGAACTAGCCAATTAAAGAAGCTGCTGCCCACCTCTCACCACATGATTAGCAGATAGAAAATAGTTACAGAATGTCTCCACATACTCCAGCTCTCCCCAAGGCTTTCCTGTCATTATAACTTGCTCAGAAGCGAGCTGCCCAGCCTCTTCTGTGTGAGAAATTTGCATCAGCCAAATGCACTCTGTACATAGATCATTCCCCATTACAGACAAAATACATTCAAGGTAGTTACGGAAGGAAGCAATAAAATTCCCAGCCCAAAAAGACACATGTGAGTGCTGAAAATCTAGTTAACAATCTGAGATAACTAATTGGTGCTCCTAACACAAGTGGACAGATTTGAAATCGTTAAGTTTCACTAAGACTTTATGGGATCAGATCCCCTAATGGGAATATGGCTTGGGAAGTATACATTTTCTTTCAAAGGAATCAAGGAGGTAAAGGGGGGGGGGGGGGGAGGGAAGCAGCATTGTATATCAAGAAGACATATTTATGTGGAGAAATTCAGGACCTGGAGAGAAATGAATGCATGGATGAAGCTCAATGGAGCAGAAACAGAAGGGATTTTTTTCCCCATTTGGCATATATTACAGACCATGTGGACGGAAAGGGAAAATTGACGAGAAGCTCAGAAAATGGATCACCCCCCTGGCACAGAAACAGTATAGAGTAGTGATGGGAGATGTCAATTATCCAGACTTCTGCTCGAATTCTCTCTCTGCCCAAAGGAGAAGAGCTGACAAATGTGGAACTTGCCTTAATAATAATTTCATCCATCAAAAGATGGAAGGGGGAAGGAGAAAGGAATAAGTATTTATTAACTGACAACTCTGTGTCAGGCAGTATCCTAAGCACTTTACAAATATTACCTCATTTTGTTCTCATGACAATCTTGAGGAGTAAATTCTGTTATTATCCCCATTTTACAGATAAAGAAACCAAGATAAGAAAGAAAGAGAAGAGAAGAAGGATTCAGTGAGTTGAAACCCAAGATAAATAATCATTCCTAGAACTATATCGATACTAAATGAGTTCAGACCACTGGGTCCATACATACTATGTCCTAGGGTTCTGGAAGAATTGGTCTATATGATTACAGAGCTGATATTAAAGATCATTCAAAGATCTTTGAGGAGTCAAAGACTTATAATTGCCATTTATATGGCATATATGGCATAATTGCCAAAGAAAATATAATTGCCATTTTTTAAATTGGAAGATGCAGAATGCTAGCTATTCATCAATAAATTTTACTTGATTTCCTGGCAAAATTATAGAACAGGAAACTCTCTAAGATTATAGGTTGCAGAAAAGATGCTGACCTCCATTGGTTGAGGGATAGTTCTCATTTTAGAGTTCCCAAATGACAAGGAAATCACAAATTCAATTCTCACCTCTAGCACTTTACAGAGCCTATAATATATATATGAAATATGTGTGTATATATATATATATATATATATATATATAGCACATAAGCATGTACATATATAATCCACATCCTTCCAGATACCATTTCTCTATGTCCAAAATGAAAGAAGTACTAATTCCCTGAGACAGAGCACATCTGGAATATTGTGTTCGGTTATGGGTAATATATTTTAGGAAGAGTTAAGACAAATCGAAGAATATTGAAAAAAAATCACCAGGGTGGTGAAAAGCTAGAAAATATGACATTCCAAAAGCAAATAAAGACTGAAGACAAGAAGATGGATGGGAGAAAATAGAGCTGTTCTCAAGTACACTGGGAGCTGTTTTGTAAAGAGGGTTCAGATCTGTTCTTCTTGGCTATTAGTTGAAGCTATAGAGATGACGGTTTCAGGCGAGTGTCAAGGAAAAAATGTTCCAAAAGCAGAATGGGGGCTACAATGGGGGCTACAAACAGAGGCTAAATGGTCACCTGTTTGAGGATATCATACCCAGGGATTCAGCTTGGATGAGATGATCTCTAAGCTCTGAGATTCTGTCATTTTAAGACCTGAAAGATCAAGGCAGAGGAGGAAAGAATAGCACCATTGAATCAACACTTTGTGGACTTATATTACAGAGGCCTGAAAGGCTCTATTAATTCAAAAGGAGGATCTTATAGAGTGGGGATATAACTCTGACACTGCTAGTCCCAGATGTTTACATAAGAAGGAGATTATTGGGTGACATCTGCATAGCAGATCAGACTTCCAAAATCCCTGTATTTTTCCATTAAAGATAGAGCTCAAGGATTCAAGATGCTTCTAGCAGATTGAAAGAGAGATTGGGGAAAATACAGATAATTGGGCTCATTGGAGGCCAAAGGAATCCGCCATGAGCTGCAGCATTGGGCTTCCCTGATGATGCAGAATCCAAAGAAAAATCAAGCCATGTCTCTAAGAATCCATCTGCTTAGCTGAGAGCAAATAACAGAGTGCCTTGGATACTGAGGAAGCTGGAAGCGAATTTGGGCCACTGAAAATTGATAAGATGGTGGACATCCCTTGGGGGGGATGTTTTTCAGAGTTAATAAGAGGGAGGATGGAGAGATGGCAGAAAGGCAAATGGAAATGAGCAGAGGGATAATGTAAGGAAAGTTCTGAGAGTAGAGACTCAAAAGGAAAGATGAATGGTGGAAGGAAAGAGAAATGTTTGCCGTCAGAAAAAAATCCATAGAAGGGATGGACCGCAGTGTGGAAGCACTGGAAGACACTGGAATTTCAAGAAGGAAGACTGAAGGGGGGAAAGAAGAAATAAATGGGAAAAACAATCATCTTAAGAAGAAAAGATGAAATTAGATTTTGAAATCATATAAAGTTAAAAGTTAAGTTAAAGAAGGGAAATGTGGATGTTTCAAATGTTTCTTTAATTCATTTTCTCAGTCTTTCCTTGATTTCCTAATCCCTTTGCAGAAATTCATCATTTTGCACAAGATCAACTCCCAAACTCTCACCTTCTCCCTCCTTCCTAGCAGCAGGATTTCATTATAGTCTGGCCCGGGCAGGAACTGATTTCTACCTTTCTTTGCACCCTCAGCACTTAGCACAGTTCCTGCTCCAGAGCAGCCGCTTAATCAATATTTATTGGCTCTAACCCTGACCCTGACTTGCTCAATCTCAGGTTTCTTCTGATACGGAGAAGAGAATTCTTAATTGCAGCTAGCAGAGGCAACAGTGTTCAGCTTGGAGTCTGGACACCCTCGATCCAAATTCAGCCTCGAGCACTTGCTAAATGGGTGGTTCTGATCAAGTCACTTCACTCCACCTTAGTTTCTCCATCTGTAAAATGGATAGAATACCTATCTTCCAGGGTTGTTGGAAGGACAAAATGAATGCATATTTATGGAGCACTTTGCAAACTTTAAAGAAATATAGGAACATTAGCAATTATTATTTTTCCCAGCTCTGTACTTTGCACCCAATTTTCCTAATACCAGAACAAGAGTTTGAGTGGTCAGCGATCTCAAAGGTTAAGTAGGTAAACCCTCTTCTGATCAAGTGGAACTTGACAGATGATCAATCCTGCCTCTGGAGGAGGTTTTTCCTGGAACAGCCATACATACATGCACACATACATGCACATGACATGTGCATATATAATATATGTGTATATGTATACATTTGCATGTATATGTACACATAGTGTGTATGAGTATTACATTGTATGTGTATATATGGATATGTGGGTATATACATGTGTGTGCATATATGCATACATCACAAGAAAGTCCATCAACACTCCTTACTCTCCACTTCTCATTCTACCCTGAGACCAGTGAAGTGAGTCTCTCTCTTTTTCCTCTCCACCTTGATCCAAGCTTCTTACCTCCCCTTTCTGTCTTGTTTTCCCCAATTAGAATGTCAATTTCATGAGATTAGGGGCTCTCTAGTTTTCTAGTTTTCACATCCCCAGGGCTTAACGTAGTTTGGTGTTCAATAAATGCTCTCTGTCTATCTGTTATCTCTTCCTCTATCTCTCCATCCTCCTACATAGGATAGTTATCTGCAAGGATTTTAAAGGGATGTCATATGGAAGAAGGAATTACCTTTTTCTCTTTGGATCCAGAGGGGAGAATGGGTGTGAGAGACTAGGAGGTGGATGTTAAAAAGAGGTAAATTAAGATTTGTAATCAGGAAAATCCTTCCTGAAAGTGAAAGCCATCCTCCAAGTGGAATGAGCTGCCTTTGATGAGGGTGGGGATTTCCCTCCTCCTCAAAAGTGCTCGGATGTTTATTGTTTTATTGTCAAAGGATTTCTCAAAATCCAAGGTCCTTTCCAGCTCTGTGGGCTTTTTAAGAGCTTGGATATTCAGCATTAATGGATAAGAACGAGGAGACTCTCTAACCATTCATTTAACAAACCTTTGTGAAACCATTCACAGCCTGACCCCTTCTTGCCCTTCCAGACAGTGCACGTTTTCCATCTTGCTATCCTCAAACATTATGCTCCATCTCCAGCCTCCATGTCTTTGCATTGGCTGGGACGGCTTCCTACAAAGTTCTCCCTTCTAACTCTTCTGGCTTCTTTTGGACTCTTCTCAAATTTTAACTGCTGTTGGAGACCTTCCAGTGCCTCTAATGCTAGTGCCTTCCTGCTATGATAAGCTCCCATTACACTGTAAATATTTTTATGTATTTAGTTTCTGGTACATTGTCTCCTTCATTAGACTATTATTTCCTTGAAGGCAGGAAACATGTATGTCTGTGTCTGTCTGTGTCTGTGTATGTGTGTATGTGTATGTATGTGTGTGTGTGTGATTCTTTGGAAATTCTTTGGGAATTTGGGAACTTAACATGTTTGGTACATTACAAGCTCTTGATACTCTTATTGACTGATTACTCCATGCAAAGCACTGAAAAAAGTCTTTGGGATAAAAAACAATAAAAAAAAAAAGATTCCCAAGGATCTTACATTTTATTTAGGAAGAGAAAGAATGAAGATAAAATGTAAAAACCATATGAGTTAAAGAATGACAGCAATGAAGAAAAAAAGTCCAAGTTCTTTAGGAAAAGGAATCTATAACTGGGTGAGACGGGAGATCAAGAAGGTCTTCTTGTAAATAATGGCACCTGAGCTAGAAGGTACATGCTAAATGCTTGTCTAATGAAATGGAAATACTTTGAATTTTGATAGCCTACACTGAAATTGAACTATGAAAGACATGTGGATACTAAAGCCGCTCCTCAGCCACTCCTGTGGCTGTCTACACTTCCTATTCATAGCATCGGATCTATTGTCCGTTCAGAATTGGAACTATTGGGGCAGATGGGACTTTGGGTCAAAATGGGTGTCAAATGAAATGAACATTAGTAAAAAAAAAAAAATCACTAGGATTTCTGTAGCAATCAAAACAATTGATATTTGGATTCCAGAATAATTAACTAAAATAGGAGTCTATCAGAGATTGAATCCCCACCACCAACAACAGTGATTTCATCAGCAGGTTCTATTCTCCCCCATCTGGTGCTATTCTGCTTACTTCTATAACATTGGCTCTGTAGTCTTAGGCAGTGCCCCAGATGATTTAAAAGTACTCCATGTGACTCATAATACTTGTCCCAGACCCACAAATCAGGAAGGACAGCTCTGGGTCTGTGACATGTAACAATTGAGGTTCTCTGCTCTCTCTCCTAACTTCTGCCAAGAGATGAGTTTGGGTTGTACTGGATACAAGGAAGGATGGAATGATGTTGTCAGTGATGATGATCATCATGCCTTCTGCCCTGGGGATGTAGAAAAGCCATCTTCAATCTGCTTAGTTTTCATGGACTGTGATCTTAACTCTTCCTAAAAGGGAGATAGGTCATCCGAACTTTTCCTCCCTAGATTTCATAGAGCACAAACCATGGCCCTGGACAAAGCAGAGATCTTGACTCAAAAGGTGTCACCATCCCGGCCTTTAGCCAAGCACATTGGTGAAATCAGCTGCTGGCAGGAGACCAGCCCATCCATCTTCCCTGGGGGGCTTCCACACTGGGCTTTTTGATATGCTATCAAATAAGAACAAAGATTCCCAGACTTACACCTGGAAAAGTCCATTGAGCTCAACTGCCTCATTTTACAAATGAGAAAAACAAAACTTAAGAGAGAGATGAAAGGACTAGCCTGAGATCACATAGGCAGTGAGTGGCAGAATAGGATTTGAATCCAGATCCTTGGATTTCAAATTATGTTTCAAAATTCTTTGATACAAATTAGGGTCACGTATTCAGGAAAGGAGGAAAACTGGCCAAGAGCTCCACATTGGGATTTAGAACCCATGGATTTTGTCCTCAGCTCTCCCTTTACTGAACCAAGTGACTGATACATAAAGGGATAAATGCTTTATGAATTCTCATCCATCACAAATATTCTGCACTTCTATGCTGTCAAAGGCAGGTTGTCAGAAGACTATGGTTCAATCACAGTTCTGACTTGGACTAGCTAGATTGCTGTGGGCATCTCCTCAAATATCTGAGCCTCTATTTTCCTCATCTATAAAATGGGTATAATAATAGCCACGCTCAAAGAAATGTTACAAAAGAATTAGAGACTTGAGATATTACCACTTCATGTGAACACTTTAAGAATCTGCATTTTCATTACAAACTTCATTGAGAAGTACTGGAGCCAAAAAACTCATTATCAGGTAGTCAAAATGGCGGCAAGCCTTCCCAAAATTGGCCTGGCCAAAACTAGGACAGTAAAGCTCTCACAAATCAACAGAATTTACATATCTTGTGCACAGCCTTTAAGAGCCCTGGTCTGCCTGCAGATGGACACCAAGGTGATCTTCCTGAAAAGCAGGTCTGACAGCCCTGACCTTAACAGTGCTGCCCTCCACCCCAAACATACATATACCCAGTCAATGAACTCCAAAGACCCCCATTACTTATAGGGTCAAATACAAGCTCCTTTATTTATAGAATGAGACTGAGGCCACGGTCTGCACTCTAGCAGCAAGCTGTTATTAAGCATCGATGATGTGCCTGGATGATAGTAGTAGTAGTAAGTAGCAGCAGTAGCTAGAGTAACTACCTATAGTTACTATAGTAACTAGTAATTATTAGTAACTAGTAAGAGTAGTTAACAACAATCAGTAGTAACCAATTATATTAATTAGTTTTATTAACTAATAATTATATATATATATTAGTAACTAGAAGTAGTAGCAAATAATAGCAGTGATTCACAGTAACTAAGAGGAGTAGTAAGCAATATCTAGCAGGAATGGTGAATACTAATAGTAATTTATTTTAAATTATCAATAACTAACTATACTACCTAATGGTAGCTATAACTAGTAGTAACTAATAGTAATAGTTAGTACTCATAATAGTAACTACTACTAGTAACTCATTATAGTAACTGGTAGTGACTAGCAGTAGTAGCAAATAGTAGCAATGATTAGAAGTGACTGATAATAGAATTTAGTAGAAATAGTGACTACTAGTCATAACTTATAAACTAGCTATAACCTAGTCATAGGAGCTAGGATTAGTAGTAATGAATAGTAGCAATGATAACTGGCAGTTGTAGTGACTATCGGTAATTACTAATAACAGCAGGAACTACTAGAAGCAGGAACTAGAAAAATAGTTAGTAGTAGTAACAGTAGTACCTGGTATCTGGCACCAGTAGTAGCTGGTGATGGTGATGGTGATAGCAGTGTGAGAGGCAGTTCTAGGATAATGATGTCAAAATCAAATAGAAAGAGAGACCACTAATCCATCTATAAAGATCCCCACAGGCTACATATTGACTTAATTTTAAAATGTAATATTTTCTCTGTTTAGCTTACTGATTTTTTTTACTTATTTTCATTCAATCTTTCCCAATTTCATTTGAATCAGGTTTGGGGGCACTCGGGAGTGTTGCAGGCCTCTGTGCTGCTCATTAGTCACTTCTGTTAAGTGGGAGGATTTCCATGACCATGCAAACAGGGTCTCACTTGGATGACAGAATCTGTCCATCATACTTTTAGAGAATTGAAGCTTCACTATTCCTTCTTCATTGAGCCTCATAATATTGAAATATCCATATTTGGAGTTATTCTCAGTGGGAAAACTCTACCAGAAGATTATGCATTTTACAAGTTAGAGAGCAAGCTGGGGTGTCCTCCTGAGAGGATAAGGGACTTGCCAGGAGTCTCCCAGCAAACTCATATCACTAGTGAAACTTAAAGCCAGTTCTTCCCAACGCAAAGATCTTGCTCCTTATGTTCCCTTCTAACATCTCATTCTTCATTGAGTCAAACTCAGATTTCTTTTAACCAGATGCATAATAGCTGAGGCTTATTCCTTGCCTGAAGGAGGCCCTTTTATTTGGAGATTCCACATGCGGAGCCAGAGAAAGGATAAGGACTTTTTTTTCAGGACAAAGGAAAAGGAATCTCTTAGTGTTGGACTGGACCCACTGATTATGCTCACCAGCTACAACAGCAGGAAAGCACGTAGGAGCTCAGAGCAGAACTAGGAACGAGGCTGCTCTGGAGAAAGAGGATCAATGACTTTTGCCATTTGTAGCTGGTGTTATTTCTGGGTTCTTGCAGCAATTTCAAATCTGGAAAGGGGAGACTGTAGGCTTAGAGGGGAGAGCCACACAGGACATGGAAACATAGGCAGAAACAAGCAGAGAAAAGCTAGACACCTGATCATGGAAGCTAGGACCCAAGTTTAAGCAAATTTAAGAAATGCTCAATAAGTGCCCTCCAACTTGCACTGGAAGGGATCTGTTTGTCCCCTGGATGACCCATCGTCCTCTATCTAGATCTCCTCTCTGTCCCCGTCCCCTACCTAGCATCATGCATAGTTTAGGATTTTAGAACTGAAAGGGAATTCCAAGGGCACAGAGCCCAGCTGCTAATCAACTCATGAGTCCCTTTCTCTTTCCAACAAGTGATTATTCAGCCTACTCTCAAAAACTTCCACTGACTCACTGCCTTCATTGTCTGGGATCACCCATTTTATTTCAAGCTTGATGCAATATCTAGTCCTAAACATTAGGAAATTATTATTTCTTGACTAAAATATAAGTTTTTTGAGAACAGGGATCATCTAAATTTTTTTTTGTTTTTCTAGTACCTATCCAGCACAGAGTAGCTGCTTAATAAATAAATTATAACTAAAAAAAACTCATTTGTTTATTTTCTCTGAGTCTGATTTAAAGTCCTGAGTTTGGAAGAGAAATGCTAAGGAAGCAGCCTTTGGGGAAGAGATGTCAACTTCCCAGAATGCCCACTAAGTATGGAATGTTTGCATTTCTCTGGAAACCACAAAATGCCAGTGGTGGAAGCCCCCAGAGATCTGTTTAGAGGGACCTCAGAAGCCACCCAGTCCATCCCCATCTTGCTGATGAGGAAACTGAGGCAGAGAAAGATTGCATTGCTTTCCTGAGGTCCCCCAGGATTTGAATGTAACTCATATGACCCCAGAACCAGTTTTCCTTCCCCTGTACCATGTAATCGCCATCTCTTCACTGATAATAAAGGGTTTCCCCAAAGATCTGATCTGCTGAGAAACACGACAATGTACATGGAGAAATCATAAGATCATTAGAGAGTCCCCAGAGTTTCTAGCTCCTTATTCTATCGATAAAGGACCAAAGACCAGTCTGGTTAAGGAACATATCTCAAATTAGTCAAGAAGTATGTGACAAATTTGGATTTCAAGTCCAGACTGTCTGAGTCCAAGTGCACTATTCTTTCCAATACAACGGAGCTGCCATTTTGTCTGCACATTCCCAGCATCTATCACTATGTCTTGCCCCTAGTAAATGCACGAAAAATGTTTGTTGTTTCTCTTGAATATCTTATCCTCTCCCATCATTTGGAGCTTTCTTGGCAGAGATACTGAAGCAGTTTGCCATTTCCTTCTCTATTTTATAGATGAGAAAACGAGGCAAACAAGATTAAGTGATTTCCCTAAGGTCATACACCTAGTAGCTATATTCACAAAGATGAGTCTTCCTAACTCTACACTCTCTCCAGATTTCAGGTTACTCTCCCTGAAACACCTTTGTGTCCCATCCATACTAAAACATGGCAGCCACTCACCCACAATATTCCATCTCCTTTGCACAGCTGTTGTTCTCTCGGATTGGAATTTACTACCCTGTCAACTATAATCTCTTGAAATCACCAGCTCCTTTCCAGGTCCCATTCCAGAGGCATCATCTCCTCCAAGAACCTTTCCCCAACCCCTGGAGTAATAGGGAATTTGCTCTGAATTGGAATTTGCTTAACTCTGAGAGCACCAAGACCCACAATTGAATTTAAGCTCTCTATTGAGGAAGGAAAGAGAATATTCTCTTTTTTGTCTTTCTAACTCTAGTCATCTTGGCATAATGAATAGACCCCCATTTTATCCCCAAGCCCATAGTCAAGAAGACTTTCATTCAAGTTCCATCTCTAGGAGATACTGATTGTGTGACCTGAGAAATCACTTAATCTCAAAATATCATCAATTAATCTCAAAATAATCAACTCTTTAAGAATATTCATTGTGGTTTATGCTTAGATATGGACTGGTAGAGAGAATTCCCTAAGGGCTGGTTCCCTAAAACAAAGGTATTCTTGGTAATATTTAACAAGCAGCTCTCTGAAGAGGAGGAAAAAAGTATTCATGACACACATAAATTTAAATCAGATTATTACCTTCCCCCGTAACTTTCTTAAGTCTAGACAAGTAGCAAAACAATAAATCAAATCCTGAGTTCCAACATTTGACTATTTCTAAGGTGAAAATGCCCAAAGTAAAAATTTTTTAATCTGCTTTTGCAACCTGATAGAAGCACCAGCATATTCCTGTTTTCTTCCACTAAATCATAGGTCTGCAAAAGGGGAACCCTCCCCAGCACCTGGCAAATAGTAAATACTTAGTAAAATCTTGTTGAATTAAACTGAATGGAAAGAATGACTCAATAAATGCAAGCCAGGATTTGATTATATGAAGGTTTGTTGTTCAGGGACCTTAAGTCTAAACACAGATCCCCAATTGTTAAATTATGGAGAAGGAAGAGATGGGAAGAAAGGACTTGTAGCCAAAAGGTCTAAATTAAGTCCAAGATGCAGGTGTTTAATCAGGCAGAAGAAAAAAGTTATGAAGTAAACAGGACAGCCCCAGAAAGTCCCACAAGATGGTGGTCATTGGTCATCCAGTCATGGTGGGGATAGTATTGAAGAGTTAATAAAAGGTTAATGGAGACATGGGATTCAAAAAAGGAGCTCAGTCACAGGAGGACAAAGGAAGGACTCAGTTGTGGGAAATCTGAGCTGCCAAGGTCAGAAAAATGCTAGGAGCAGAAGTGACTATTCTGAAGATTCTTTGGTTTTCCTCAACCTGGGACTGACCCCAGATTCTGGGGTAAAGCTAGTCAGTCCCAGGTTGAGGAAAACCAAATAAGCCTCCTAGTTCAGAAAGCATCTAATCCAAAGCATAGATGTTTGGATCTGTGCTTCCACTAACATAAGGAACATCTATTTGATGAAAGTCCATCTACCAATAAAGATTGGCACTCTACAGTGAATACTGAGAACTTTGTTTGCAATGCACAGCACTGAATACTGAGGACAAATAGTATTATTGAGATTCACCCAGAGAACTGAAACTTTAAAATTTCTTAAAAGACCCTTAAAAGGGTCACATATCCAGGCTATCAGAAACAGGACTTAAATCCAAGCTTTCTTGGTTCCAAAACTAACCCTCTACAACCTGATACTGTCTGTTATACTATGGTAGCCTCTCTACCCACCGAGTCATCCAACCTCTAAAGTCCCAAATGCACTTGATCATAAATGGCTCTACAGTATCTTCAACAAGATTTAAAGACCTCAGATATCGAAGAATTCAGACTTCTTTCAGACAAGTTTAATGCATTTCTAGACATTTCTCTTAGGACATTTCCCCTTGATCCTCAATTTGCCTCTTTGTAACTTGTCCTCATTGCTCTTAATTCTACTCATTGAGACCAAGAAGTCTTTGCTTCCTCTCGTTTACTCATCCACCTCATGTCTTCCCTTTTGCAAACTAATCTGAATTCCTTTTTCCTGTGCTTTCTCTGACATAGACATAAGATCCTTCACTTGTTCTGATTGTGCTTCTCTGTAGATTCTCCTGTTCACCAATCTGCTTCCTCGAATGTGGAAGCTAGACCGGAACACAAGAGTGCAGACTGTGGCTTTGGTTTGTGACCATTTGTTCATTCAATAACTTTTTTCCCAATTTTGTGTAAAAAATTTAACATTCATTTTTTTCAAGATTTTGAATTCCAAATTCTCTTCCCCTTTCCCACCCCTCCCAGATTCAACAAACATTTACTAAGTAGTTCAGGGATCGTTTTTCTTGATCCAATGAAATAGTATTGGTAAAGCAATTAGAACAGTGACTGGAAGGGAGTAGGTGTCCCATAAGTGCTTGCTATTATTATTATTATTAGTTCCTGGGAATTAAAAAAAAATCGGAATCCTTTCACCATCACCATAGGATATAGGGAGATAATCCCCCATGTGGAAAGATAGACTGAGATCATAGTATACCCCTATTATGGTAAAGAAGCTGGTGGCACAATGGATAGAGCACTGGACCTGGAATGAAGCATTCCTGAGTTGAAATCTGTTCTCAGATCTTGACTGGCTTTATGATCCTGGGTAAATCACTACAATTCTCTTTGACTCAGTTTCCTTGATGAAAAGGGGGGATAATTATAGTATCTACCTCCCATGATTGTTATGAGAATCAAACAACAAAACAATTTTAAAACATTTAATATAGTATCTGCCTCCTACTAAGTGTTATATGTATGCATACAGTTAGCAATGATGATGATGATGATGAAGATGATGATGATGATGATGATGATGACAACGATGATAATGATGATGACATGGCGGCATGGCAGTTACACACCTTCATATTTGAAGGCAAATAGCATGTGTTTGTGCGTTAAGGAAGTTTGTCTTAAACTATAACAGGAATCAACCAACTCCCCAAAAAATTTGCTCCAAATTATGTTAGGCTCATCCTGGTTTTTTTCACGTAAAGTCATCATTTGCATACAATATTTATAAGTTTCACATCCCTTTGGGTCATTCTATTTTGAATCTATCTGTAATTTAATCCAGGAAAATCTCCAAACACGACTCAGTCTAGTCTGTGCATCATTTCTCATTAAGGTCCTCATATCCTCCCCATTTCACCTGATCCAAAAGGAAAGCACACTCTCATCATGGTTTAAACATGTTTACTGAATGAAAGAGAAAGATTAAAAGCCCAAACGGAGACTCCCCAAGTGACCACTTGCCACTCAGCAGACCTGACCACACTCAGCAGTAGTCATGACGCCCTCAAGGTCTGAGTTCTCACATTTCCTCTTCCTAAAGAAGCTCATGGAACCAGAAGATCCTAGCAGATGAGGAAGACTAGCACATTCCCCTCAATGTCATAATCACGAGTGCTGGAACCACTGACACACTCTTCTGTTTTTAGACAATCCATCCGTGGAATCAAGGATAAGACCATCTCCATCTTTTCCCTGAAATCCTTTAGCTTTTAGCCACACCATCTCTTCTCCTCTGGCTGAGTTCCGGCTGGTCCACTCCTCTCTTTCTCCATCTCTCCTACCCTCTCTCACTGTCTCACACAGTCATCTGACACCAAATCCTTAGTACTTGCCTGTTTCCCACTGCCCCATCCTCTTCCTCTTCTAATTAGGTTGGTTTGCTCCTGCGAGTCTGGGCAAGCTTTGCTCCTATGTTTAATCAAGTGAAAGGCCCTGGCTAACATCTGTCTCAGGAGAGAGGAATGAGTTTCTAGGCCCCCCAGGGAATTCCTAATGGGAACTTGGCCCCTGCAGATGAAGAACAAGGGTCTCTGCACCATAAGCTGCCTTTGATAGTGTCTACATGTGGCAGAGGGAAATTATTTCATGGGAAACTTGAATCAGAGGATCTATGCAGCCCCTGGCTCTTCTGATGCTCCATGATCCAGGAAATGATGGCCAAGCCTTAAGACGGACTACAAGGAGGTTCATCTGAAGTCCCACTGATAAAATCAATGATATTTCTGGGCACAAGAAATATTTCAATCAGTTTGTGTGTTTACAATAGTGTAGGAAGCTCCTTCAAAAGGAAATCCCCTCCATCTAGGGAGATCAGGAAGTCTTCTGAAACATAGGGTGATGGAGAGTTGTCTGAAGGCCTGAGAAACTGAAATATTACTTCCTTGACCCAAGTCATACATATGTTTAATGGGATAATCAGATCTAGGTCTCTGACAGCAGCAGGAATCTAGAAAAATTACTTTAGCGTCTCTGTGCCTCAGTTTCTTCAGTGTAAAATGAGGCATTTCATACCAATGCAGTCCCTGTTCCTATAAATGGAAACAACCCATCAACCATTCTCTGAAAGTTGGAGTTTCTTCACAAAAAAGGCTTCAACATAGGTTGTGGTCAGTCCTCCTGAGTCTCTGTGGGACCTTGGTCACAAGCCAGGATTGCTTGGGGGTGAGGGAGAGATTGGGAGAGAGGAACTTGGCATTTCTTTCTGTAACCAAATCCCTAAAAGGCAATAAGGTCCAGTCAAACACTGAATATCCTTGCAATCTGAGGTACTGGGTTCAAATTTGATGATTGGGTAACCTCAGAGAAGTGACTGATCCTCCCTAAATATCCTCATCTATAAAATTAAGATATTGAACTAAATGACCTCCAAGTTCCCTCTACTCCCCCAGCATATGGTCTCTCTGGGAGACATGGATATATTCCCTTTGTATAAGACAAAAGCCTCTGTGGATCTTCTCACTTGGTAAGTCATTGGGATCAGGTTACTCAGAGACATTTAGGGACAAAACAACCCAATTAATTTGGTGGGAAAAGGGAGTACACTGGAAAACAAAGCCATAACTAATAACCATTTCTATAATGTTGGAAAGTTTAAAACACTCTCCAAAAACTCAAGACTTGGAAGAAGCCTCAAAAGCCATCTCAACCTTAACAGAGATCCCTTCTATAAAATGCCCCCAAAGGGAGTGGTCTTATATCCTGCCCACTTGAAAATCTCCTGTGAGGGAGAACATCACCTCCCAAAGTAGCCCATTTCCCTTTGGGATATTCCTTTATTCTTGTGAAGTCTGCATCTCCTTCTCCCCCTCCCCCATTGACTTGAGTTCTGCCTTTTGGGGTTAAGAAGAATGAAGTTGATCCCTTGTGTTCCTTGAAAAGCTCCTCAGAGATTTGAAGATGGTCATGTTCTCCCATCTACACCCTTTGCTTCTTCTCTCCTTGAAACTAAGCCTCTCCATTCAGGGAGAGACAGATTTAGAGTTGGTCAGATGGTCCAACATAATAATTTGTTAATCAGAGAGATTGTCAGTTAGGAAGCACTAGGAAACAAGTTCAGGACTGGTAACAAAACCAGGTCTTCTTTAGTGATCCTGGTGAAACATATTCTCAAGACCTTCTCTTCCCACCCTCACCATCTTCCTTTTTGATGCTATCCAGCTTATCAGCGTTCCTCCTAAATTATGACACCCAGACTGAACAAATTTTCCCAATTTGTCCAACCTGAAGTCATCCCCTCTTTGTACCTGGAAGTTATTTTCCTCTTTTCCGAACCAAGATTTTGTCAACCACATTACCTAACAATAATAGCTTTTATTTACATAACACTATGAAATTTGTAAAGCGCTATACATGTGTTATTTTTTGTAATCCTCACAACAATCTTGGGAGTTAGTGCTATTGTTATCTCCATTTTACAGATGGAAGGAGGAAAAAAAAATGTCTTCTCCAAGATCACACATAGTGTCTGATTACATGTTGTCTCCCCCAAGTAGAATATGAATTACTTAAGAGCAAGAACTGTTTCCTTTTTGTTTTGTGACCCCTGGCATCTTCAGTTGGCTTAATGGAACAAAACTTTGGGTGCCATCTTTCTTGATTGATTTGAGAAGTTTTCTGTGGATTGTTTCAGGTTGTGTCTCTGGAAGGGACTATCACATTCAGAGCTGAAAGGGACCAAGAGATCATCTTTAACTTCTTCTTTTTGCAATCCAGGAAAGAACAAATTCTAGGTGGCATCTGAGCATGTGGACCCCTGGCTATGTCTGATAACCGATTAAAACATCAGAGGATGCTGAGCAAAGGAACTTTGCCCTCTCCCCATTAACATCCTGTAGACTCTTTCTTCTGCTCCTGAAATTCCACTCCCCCCCTTTTTTATGAAAAACAAAATTTAATTTGCAAAAATCTTAATAGCTATTTCTTGCAAAACCTGCCTCTGCTTCCGCATCTCTGGGAATCCCTTAAAAGTGTGGTTTTTATTGTATTCAGACAACTCAGTTATTTATCATCAGCCTTGTTTTCTAATGTTTTAACACTCATTGTTTACTGTACTTGGATTGATTACCAATATTCTCCAAGGTTTTAGTAGCTTTGCGGTGGCTGTGATTCACGATAGGATGTAACTTAGAGATGAATGGGTCTGGGGATCAGCTGCTGCATAATTATTGATGATGTCTGCTAGATCAGGGAGGGAGCATTGAAGCAGGACCAAAGGGACAGAGGGTCCAGATCCCTCTTTGTGCCTTATAAATGATGCAGACTTAGAAAACCTTTAAAGACAGTATGTCCCAGGGGAAAGGGCACTGGCTCTGGAGTCAAAACCCCATTCTAAGGGACCTTAGAAAAGTTCCTTCACCAATTTGGGCATCCGTTTTTCCATATGAAAAATGGAGAAGTTGGACCAGATGCCATCTGAAGTTCCTCCCAAAGCTGATGTCCCTCCAAGGTCCCTCCCAGAACTCAGTCTATAAACCTGTATTCTCAGAAGCTCTGCTCACCAGAGCTAACCCAGAGTCCTGCTTGAGGGAAGAAGGATGGACACAATGATCTCTGAAAGCCCCAACATGCTCTAAGATGTAATATTACACTTACATTTTCAGAAGCCAATAGTGGCTGATACTAGCTACTCCACAGTATAGTCTTCTGGCTTTGTTTTCTGTATGTTTTATTCTAAAAATTGGTGTCCTCAGAAAAGCCCAGATTCAGAGCAAGAAGGACCTAGTCCAGCCTTTGCATTTTGTAGAGGAGGCAGCAAAGGTCTAGGAAAGGTTATTGACTCACCCATGATCATACAAGCGGGAAGTGTCAGAGACTGGATTTGAGACTGGGATCTCCATTCCATCCTTTTTCACTGCCTCAGTTGCCCAGAAAGGTTCTTCCTGTCTTTCTCTCCTTTGAAATTTTCCTTTCCTTCTCTTTTTTCTACTTTCCTTCTCAACATCTCACATTTAACCCCTTTTCTTTACCCTGAAATTATTTTGTTATATCCAACTAAATGTACAAAATATGTGTGTGTATATATATGTAAATCTATATTATATTCACTAATTATATAGGTAGAATATACATATATATAGACATGTGCACATACATAAATATGTATTAGTAATTTGTTTATAGCATCTACTTATTGCTTTATTTAGTTATTGCTCCTTTCCATCTATTTATTTCTTCTTTCTTTTTTCTTTTCTCTTCTTTGTCATGAGACTAGCATGTGAACTCTATGTCATTCTTTATTCTATCTTTATCTTCATTCTTTTCCATTCCTTTCACTTTTATCTTCATCTATTTCCTTTTTTAGATTATTGATTATTCTTTTCTTCTACACATATCTCTGTTTTCTATTTCTAGTTTACCAGTCTTAGTGTGGAAGCTTCTCTGGGACTCTTGAGTCAATCCATGAAGGTCTTGAATATAGTGGAACTTGGGTCTTCCTGGCTCCAAATGCTCCATTCATTGTACTTTCTAGCTGCCATGAACTCAAGAATTCCAGCCAAAGGACTTCCAAGATTATGAGCCATGTCCTTTCCACATTTCCTCTAAATTTGAACCATCAAGAAAGAGCATTCACATAGGATACAGATGTGGCAGGGGTAATTCACACCTGAATCACTGCATTCACTGATGTCTTCTGGTGATATAAATGAATCCTCTGATAGGAATCTCTTCTTCTGCTCCCCCTCTTTACTGGAAATCTTTCTCAGCTTCTCTCCATTATAATCTGCTAGTCTCTATCTATTTTGCCTCTGTAGAGGATTGGGTCTGACCGCTCTATAGCTTAATAGCCTCCAGAATTATCTGCATCATTTGTGATACAAACCCCAGCCAGCTACATCCAGCCAACCATATAAGACCATGCATACAGTAATATCTTGTTTTATTGTGCTTCTCTTTATTGCCTTTTGCAGCTATCACATTTTTTTAATTTAAAGTTTGTCGAGCAGGGCCAGGAGATCATTATATACTTCAACAACAATACTATATGATGATCAATTCTGATGGACCTGGCCATCCTCAGCAATGAGATGAACCAAATCAGTTCCAATGGAGCAGTAATGAAGTGAACCAGTTACGCCCAGTGAAAGAACTCTGGGAGATGACTAAGAACCATTACATTGAATTCCCAATCCCTATATTTTTGCCTGCCTACATTTTGGATTTCCTTCACAGGCTAATTGTACAATATTTCAGAGTCTGATTCTTTTCGTACAGCAAAACAACATCTTGGTCATGTATACTTATGGTGTATCTAATTTATACTTTAATATATTTAACATCTACTGGTCATCCTGCCATCTAGGGGAGGGGGGGAAGGAGGGGAAAAATTGGAACAAAAGGTTTGGCAATTGGCAATGCTGTAAAATTACCCAAGCATATAACTTGTAAATAAAAAGCTATTATTAAAAAAAATAAAATAAAATAAAATTTAAAGTTTGTGACAACCTTGCATCAAACAAGTCCATTGGTGCTATCTTTCTAATAGCTTGTGTTCATATCCAGTCTCTAATCACATTTTGTCAAACTTATACATTTTTATTATATCTGTTACGGTGATGTGTGATCAATGATTTTTGATGTTACTATTTTGGGTCACTATTAACCACTGATTTAATTGATAAATGTGTATGATCCACCAATGGGCAATTCCAGTCTCTCTCCCTCTCTTCCTTACTCCTTAAGACATCACAATCTTAAAATCAGGCCAATGAATAACCCAAAATGAACTCTTAGTGTACATGTGAAAAGGAAAAGTTGATTGATGTGGCAAACATCATTGTTGCCTTACTTTAAGAAATGCCCACAGCCACCCCACTCTTCAACAGCTACCAGCCTGATCAGTCAGCAGCCATCAACATCAAGGCAAACTCCTTCACCAGCAAAATGATTACAACTCGTTGTAGGTTCAGATGACGGCTAGCATTTTTTAGCAATAAAGTACTTTTCTAGTTAAGGCAAATACATTTTAAAGACATCATACTATTGTGTGCTTAATAGACAACAGTATACTATAAACATAACTTTTATATGCACTGAGAAATCAGTGACTCTGAGTTTGTCTTTATTGAACTATTTGCTTTATTGCAGTGGTCTGGAATGAAACCCACAATAATGCCAAAGTAGGTATTTTAAAATTTGTTTTTAAAATTCCTTTTCCCAAATCACTAGTCTGTGGCCCCTTGAAATCATTGCCACCTAACAAAACTATAAAGGGGACACTCCCCTATATAATGTTCCCCAAACCTTCCCTGTTGCCACAAAGGGCATTTCAAGAGTAAAAAAGGCTGGTTGCAATTGATGAAGCTGGCAATCTTTGCCCTACTTTTAAACAACCAAACTTGCCAGGGTCCCTCCATATCACTGAGATCCAACTTTTGGCTGTCTAAGCTCAGTAAGCCCAAAGACTCAGTGCCCTAAAATATTAACCTTTGCTGCTACATATCAAGCTAGAAGTCGTCCATCCAACAAAGCACAGGGCAAAGACCCATAGAAGACCTGTGGTCTTTTTTAAATTTCCTTATTTTGCCATTTACTCATCCTCTATTCTGTCAACTTTAATATATATACTAGATTCAGGTGGCAGGTGTATGTGCATAGTCCTTTATAAACCTTAAAAAATAAATAAATAATGCCCATAAATCTTTCACGCATTGTACTTCTGTCAAAGGCTGTCCAGATGTGCGAGCAAGAGAGATTTCCTTAGGTCTTAAAAAACTGGGTCCACTTTAACATGTGAAAGAGAACAGAATTCTCTGTCTCAGATGAGAGAGGAGATAAAGAGGGGTTGGGGTGGGCTGAGGAGCAGGAAAAATTGACTCATGGGAGGAAATCATTCTATGATGCAGTGTCTTTTACCAAAAGGTTTGTGAAAAAAGACACTTTTGAAAATTCCTGGATTCTGGCCTTTTCTGAATCTGATTCTTCCTTTGCTATTGCCTACAACCCTACTATCTCACACACTATTGCTTTATGATAATAGGAAATTTATTCAAATGATACAGCAGCTATAAAGAGCTTTGCAAACTATAACATCAGTGACTTTTATTTATCATCATCATCATTATTTTTAATCTTGTTCAATAGAATCCAGATAGAAATTATCTGGGACAACTCACTACCCTGTTATTCTTTAATATTTTGTTCTCTGCAGATTCTTAAACAGATGGATGCAATAATTGCTTTTTGTAGGTGAATAAAAGTATTGGATTGTAAGTTCATCTTCTGAAGGCTTACTGAAAGCATTGTCAGGACATTTGCAGTAGCAGACATGAGGATGGGGATGGTATGTACCTTATCCTTTCACATATGGTTTTGATTTCTTCTGTAAGGTTTCTACATTTTTCAATCTTTTGTTCTATGTAGTTTAGAGATTATAAGTATTGAGATGGCGACAGCTTTAAATCCTTGTTCTTAAATTTTTTTAGGGATCTCTCATACCCAGGTGATTATGGGCAAGAATTTGGCCTTTAACAATGTTATAGTTTATTACTTAAGTTTTCAAGAATATTTTGAAGTCTGTATGGATATCTGTCATCTGTCACTTAACAAAAGATAAACAAATTCCAACTCCAGCCACCAACTTATGTCTTGTTAGGTAAACAGTAGACACAACTGTTAGTTGCCTGCAGTTATGTGTTGTATAGTCTACTATTTCCTTGCATCATCTGCTTTGTTTACAGGTCCAGTTTCCTTAAAAAAAAAACCCTTCTGTAATTGGAATAATATTCTTTATTATTATTGTTTTATTCTTATATTTTCTGTGCAATTCTACTAGATTTATCTATTTCTGTTGTTGCTATTATTATTATGTAATGGTAGAGTTATATATTCAGTTATACAACACAGACTATAGTTTGTCAAAGAAGAAGACAAAAGTCTTTTTAAAGTCAAAAGTGTAAAACTGGGGTTTACAGACTTCCATGGATCTATGTAGAGATTTCAATAGTGGATGGGGGGAAATTATGGTTTTTTCTGATTTAATTGATTTTCTTTGCAATCCTGTTTAACTTATGATTATTTTTTTAAAAAAATGAATCTGAGAAGGGATCTACAGGCTTCCCGCAGGAGTCAATAACACCAAAAATTTAGAAGTCTCTGCTCTAGGACAAGCTTTTTATCTGACAGAGGAGAAAACTAAGTCCCAGAAGGGCTAATCTCTTCCCCAACTCTACAGAAACCATAAATAAAGTATAAAATGTTGTCACTCATGAATAGAATGTTTAAGGTGGAAATATGATCATCAGAAGGTCAGACTATCAAGGACCATTGTTGGTGAAGCCCTTCATTTCACTCAGAAGAAGTCTATGGTAAACTACTTGACTAAAATCTTCTTATTACAATATGAACCCAATCCCCTGATGCCAAATTCAGTGCTCTCTCCCCTGCCTCTGCTCCGTAAATAGATCCTTCTAAAGAGACCAATCTTTTAAATACTTTTAATTTTTTTTAAAGAATACAATTCAAAGGCAACATTTCTGTTCTTGCAATTAGTCCCTGGAAATTTTCATCATGGTAGGAATAACAAGAGAATAGTATTGGGTGGGGGTGAGGGGAAAGAAGGGTGCCTCAACCTCTGACTGTTTCCAATCTGCTGTTCTGGCTAAGTCTAAGAAATAGCTGAATGGCCAATCTTTAAATCAAGTGGAAAGATGGCTTGATAGGATTCCAATAAAACACATGAATCACAATGGCTATCCCCATATAATTAATCACCAGCCATTCCAGGAACATCCTGAAACGTACTGAAACTCTCCATCACTTGCATACATCCTGGATTAGACCCCAGGGGTTATTTTGTCAAAAGCAATTTCATTCTCCATATCGGGATATTAAATTGCTCAGAAATCTTCCACATGTGATGGCTTCAGCTGTGTCAGTGAGAATGGTTAAAGGCACAAAAATCAATTCAGCACAGATTATTTTAACAATTGAACCCTACCCACTATCTGGTTGCTGTCTCAATTAAAGACAACGTGTATATTTCAAACACCTACTATATAGTAAATACTGTCTTAGGGAGTGGGAGATACCAAAAAAGGACATTTCATTCTTCAAAAGATGGAAGAAGCAACAGGAAGAATGGACTTGTCAACTTCTTAAGAAAGGAGGAAGACGAGAAATAAGATGCTCAAAAGAAAATAAGCTCATCACTTCAGAGTTTGTGACAGATTGGTCAGTTGGTTGGTTGTTACCCTACATGCTTGAGGAGGAACAAAACACCATCATGTTGAGATCAAGTGAATGCAAGTGTGATTGATCAAACAATACGGTCTTGGAAATCGGGCACAAATGAGTCATATGAACACTTGAAGTAGAGAGAAACACAGATTTAGTCTTACAGACTAATACATACAGACACATACATAAAGAGTAGATTCCAAAGTATAGATAGACTAGATAGAATTTAGTGGCCAAAGGGAATTCGCACAAGAGAAATGGGAGACTCACAAAATAAATGTCTTACTTGTAGAATCAGAATCACAAAATCACAGTGCCGGGAGGGACCAAGTAGGATATCCAGTACAACCCATTTCTCAATAAGTATCCCTTCCAGGATCTTTTCCACAAGTGGTCATTCCACCTTTGCTTGAAGATCTCAAATAAAAAGAGACCCACCACATCTAGAGAGAACCTATTCCTCTTAGGGATAGATCAAATTGTAAAGAAGCTTGAGAGGGGAGTGAAAAAGATAGCTATACCAAGGCTAAATCTGCCCTTTTGTTCTTCCTCTTCATTGTATCTAATTCTGTTTGGGGGAAATAAATCTATCTTTTCTATCCTTCAAATATTTAAATGCAATTCCCCTGCTACTTCTACCCCTGAATCTTCTCTACTTTAAACACACCCAAGGTCTTCAAAAGCTCTTTCCAAAGCATGACTTTGAGTCTCTTCAGTAATCTAGTTACCATCCTCCAAGTGGACTCTAGCTAATCAATATCCTTCCTAAAATATCACTCCCAGAACTGAAAATTAATTCCAGATTGAGCCAGTCAAGGTACAGAGGAATAGAAAAAGAGTCAAAATAGTGGAGTGAAGGCAGGAACTTGCCCAACTTCTCCCCCAAACTACTCTAAATTCCTTGAAATGATGAGTCTAAACAAATTTTAGAGCATCAAAATACCAAAAAAGACAGAGTCGAACATCTTCCAGCCAAAGGCAACTTGGAAAAGGAGGTCTGTGACACTAGGGTGGGAGTCCAATGTGAAGGCCCAGTGCAGGATGTATCAGCACAGCCTCAGCCCAGACCCAACCTCTGAATCAGTGGCAATGCTGGAGTCTTCCAGACATCTCAGCCCAGAGATACCAAAGAGAACTGGAGAATCAGAAGAAAATATCTATGGAACCAGAGTACAAATCCAGCACACAATCCAGGCACGAGTCCAGCCCCATCTCCTACTCTTACCTGGACCCCAGCATCATCAAGGAGGAACCTCTGAATCAGCAGTAGTGCTGGGGGAATCTGGACCTCTCAACCCAAGGTCACCAGGAAGGATTTGGAGGGTCTGTGGCAATGGAGTGGGAGTCTGATAGATAGTCCCAGCACAATCCAAGTCAGCACACTAGACCTTAAATCCACAGTGGGGCAGGGACACACTCAACAACTCCAGGGCAAAAAAGAGTGCTTGTGGTCATATTCCTAGAAGGAATCTGAAAACAGCTACACAAAACCCCTGAAACTTGGGACAGTGCACCTTCTACCCTGGAAACCAAGTCCTACTTTTAAAAAAGAGAAAAAAGCAGAGTAATAGGCTAGAAGCAGACAACAGAAAAAGTTTCTGATCATTGAAACTTATTATGGTGACAAGGAAGATCAAAACACACACTCAGAAGATGATAGCAAAGTCAAAACTCCTACATCCAAAGCCCCTAAGAAAAATAAGAATTGGGCTCAGATCATGGAAGAACTCAAAAGAAACTTTGAAAATTAAGTAAGAGAGGCAGAGGAAAAATTAGGAAAAGAATTGAGAGGTGCAAAAGGAAATACAAAAAGCTGATGAGGAGAAGAATGCCTTTAAAAAGCAAAATTAGCCAATTGGGAAAGGAGGTACAAAACCTCACTGAGGGAAATAATTTCTTTAAAAACAGAAGTGAGCAAATAGAAGCTAATGACTATGATAAATAAAGATGCAATAAAACAACCAAAAAAATGAAAAAATAGAAAAAATGTGAAATATCTCATTGGAAAAACAGATCTGGAAAATAGATCAAGCAGAGATCACGTAAAAATTATTTGTCTACCTGAAAGTCATGATCAAAAAAAAAAGAGCCTGGATATCATCTTTCAAGAAATTATCAAGGAAAATATTCTAGAATCAGCAGATAAAACAGAAATTGGAAGAATCTACTAATTACCTCCTGAAATAGGCCCACAAATGAAAACTCCCAGAAATATCATAACCAAATTCTGGAATTCTCAGGTCAAGGAGAAAATATTGCAAGCATCCATAATGAAACAACTGGAATATAGTGGAGCCAGAGTCAGGATAACACAAACTTTAGCAGCTTCTACATTAAAAGACTAGAGGGCTTGGAATATGATATTCTGGAGAATGATGGAGCTAGGATTGCAAACAAGAATCACCTACCTATCAAAACTGAGTATAATCCTTCAGAGGAAAAGGTGGTCATTTAATGAAACAGGATTTTCAAGCACTCATGATGAAAAGAACAACTAAATGGAAAATATGATTTTCAAATACAATATGCTGGAGAAACATAAGAAGGTAATCAGGAAAGTGATGTCATAAGGGACGTATTAAGGTTTATCTGTTTACATTCCTACATGGGAGGATGATACTTGTAACACATTAGAACTTTCTCATTATTATGGATGTTAGAAGAAGTATATATAGACAGAGGGCATGGGTATGAGTTGAATATGAAGGGATAATATCTTTTTCTTTAAGTGGTGAGAGGAATGTACCAGGAAAAAGGGAAAGAGAGAAGTGGAATGGTGCAAATTATTTGCCATAAAAAAGAGGCAAGAAAAGGCTGTATTGGGGGAGGGAAGAGAAGGAGGAGAGGGAGAGTGAGTGAACCTTACTCTCATCAGAATTGGCTCAAATAGGAAATAACATACATAACAGGGGTATAGAAATCTATCTCATCCTACAGGAAAATAGGAAAATGGGATATGGGAAGAAGAGAGGAGGGTAATAAAAGAGAGGGCATATTTGAGAAGGGACAGGCTGAAAAGAGAGAGAATAAATGGGGGAACATACAATTAGCAATAGTAATTGTTTAAAAAAAGATTTCTAAGCAAGTTTCTCTGATAAGGCCTCATTTCTCAACCATAAAGGGAACTAAGTCAAATTTATGAAAGATGAGAGCCATGTCCCACCTGATAAATGACTGACAAATATAATCTGTGCTCAAAGGGCTGCAAATTCATATCCTTTGACCTAACAACACCACTACTAGGCACAAATACCAAAAGAGATTAGAAAAAAAGTAAAATGATTTGTATGTACAAAAAATATTCATAGCATCTCTTCTCAGGGACAAAAAATTACAAATTGAGGGGATGCCCATCAGTTGAGGAATGACTCAATGAACTGTGGTATGTGTTTGTGATGGAATATTATTATTGTTCTTTGGGAAATGATGAGCAGGAGGCTCTCAGAGGAAAAAAAAACCTGGAAAATCCTCAGTGAACAAAGTGAAATATACTATATGCAAAGTAACAGCAATGTTCTGGGATGACCAGCTGTGAATGATGTTTTTTTATTCTAAGTAGTACAATTATCCCCAACTACTCTGAAGGACATATAATGAAAAACCCTATCCATACCCAGAGAAGGAACTGATTGTGTCTGAATACAGATTGAAGAATTCATTCTCTCTCTCTCTCTCTCTCTCTCTCTCTCTCTCTCTCTCTCTCTCTCTTTCTCTCTCTCTCTCTCTCTCGCTCTTTTTCTCTTTCTCTCTCTTTCTCTCTCTCTCTCTCTCTCGCTCTTTTTCTCTTTCTCTCTCTTTATCTCTCTCACTCTTTCTCTCTTTCTCTTACTCTCTATTTCTCTCTCTCTTAATTATTCTTGAGGGTTTTTATTTTCATTAGGGTGGGAGAACTATATTTTCTTTCACAATCTGACTTTTTATGGAATTTTGTTGCATAACTTCACATATGGTTTCTTAATTGTGAGTGGGAATAAGGGAGAGAAATTAGAACTCAAAAATCTTAAAAACAAATGTTTAAAAAATGTTTTGACTATAACTGGGGAAATTATTAAATAAATTAATTAATTTTCTTTTTTTAAAAAAAAGATAGAGACAAATAAAAGGAGGCTCTCACCTTCTTTGTCCTAAAAACATTTCTCTTTGATAACAACAGCAACAGCACTGAGCATTTTTGCAGCCCTCTGGATTTTGTAAAACACTTGATAAATACTATCTTTTTTGGTTTTCAGAACAAGTCCAACAAATAGGTATTATCATCATCTTGATTTTACAGATGAAGAAAATGAGATAGACAGAGTATTTGTAAATTACCCAGGATCACATAACTAGTTAGTGTTTGAGATCAGATTTGCCCTAAAATTTTCCAAACTCTGGATCTGGCACTGTCCATCTAGCTGTCTCTGATGGATTGTAGAAACACATTATTCCATGAAGAAGAAAAGGAAAATGTGTCTAAAAGACCTAAATCATCTCTCCCCCTCCAGTTCATCCTCCACTTGGCAATCAAGGAGATCTTCATAAAATACAGTTCTCTTCCAACCACTAGTCAATAAACTATCACCTTAGGTTCAAATAAGACTCCTCTGTTTGTCTTTTGAACCCCTTCATATCCAAGATCCTTCCTATCTTTCCATTCTTCTTACACACTCTCTCTTCCAAGAACCATAAAGTTCAATGACACTCATCTCCTTTGTATTCTTCACACAAGATAATCTCTTGACTTAGGTATCTATAATATATATGCTGGAATTTTCTTCTTCCTCATCTCCAGCTTCTGACCTCCTGGCTTTCTGCAAATCTCACTTCCACTTTATACCAGAGCCTTTCTTCTAAGACTATCTCCAATTTATCTTGTATATTTCCTATTTAGAGTTGTTTGCATATTGCCACAGCCCCCTCTTTCTGGGTGAGAAAAGCAAAATGTCTACACCAGATGACACTACTCCAGGTGGCAAAGAATGACCCCCGGTGGCAGAGCAGACAGCAATATATCCCAAAATATCCAAGAAAAAGGAGAAGATTGGAGAAAATGTGATTAAGGATAAACATAAAAGGTTGACCATGAAAAACACTGCCTCTTATAGAGAGCATAGAGAAAGGAGAAGAGACTTAGGAGATGGCAACACGGGTTCTGAAATGAACAGGAAGCCCTGTTTTTTCTTATTAAAATATGAGAAAAAGTCTTTTCCTGAAAAGGAATTGGGGGAAATTATGTGGAAGGCTTGCATAGAGAAGAGAACAGAAATAGGAGACTATGAAATCCCAAGATCCTTGGAGATGTCCCAAAACAGAATGGGCTGCCTAAGAAGAATAGAGGAAATAAAGACAAAATGACTCTTTGTGGGAGCTGTTCTTAAGGGTATCCCATCTCAGGCAGATGACATAGGTTCTATGGTGACCTCCAACTCTGGGATTACATGATATCAGAATTTAGATCAGGATCATCTAGACCAAACCTCTTCATTTATAAAGATCATGAAACTAAAGCCCCAATAGATGTTGCATCTTCCTAATCAAACATAAACTCCTTGAGGTCAAGCACTGTGTCACTTTCATATTCATATCTCTAGCCCCTCATCCAGTGCCTGCCACATAAAAAATGTTTTCTAAATGTATATTGAATGGCTGATTGATTTTAAAATCTGGGACCTCTGACTTCCAACCCAGAAGTCTTTTCACTGCATCATGCTTACTGCTCTGTAACAGGAAAAAACTTTTTGCTGTCTTTTCATATGCCCAGAACCTCTTCTCTTTTGTACACACCTCAGGATGGTGATTTGTCCTTTGAATTGGAAAAAAAAAAGAAAGAAGATTCATCATGTCCTTCAGTATTCAATATGTCACTGTGGGGAACATGGAAAAAAATAAATAAGAGCATAGAAACTATCCCAAATACAGGAGGATTAGAGATACATTTATTTGGCGTGTCTTATCCCCAGATTTCAAGTTAGCTGAGGTATAATTTAATCTATTACATGATTGTACAAAATTACAGTACCACATCAAAGAGACCATGGCCCTACACTCTGGTAAGGGACATTATAAAATGGTTTTCAAATACATAATGCAGTCTCCTAGGTGATTGAGACAGGACTCCCATACTCCCAAGATCAAAACAATGGGGCCATTATTGCAGAAACTCACTGCAATCCTGGGGCCATTTCTTCTGATTCACTTTTTTCTTATCAAAGCTTTCCTTCCTAAGACAGAAAAATATGAATCTTCATGAAATGAGAAGGGAATCTATCCCAAGGAACAAAAGGAGTGGTCTTAGTTGATAACAATCTCCTCAACCAATTCAACTGTTTTCCCTTCCCAGAATTCCAACACCCTTGTCTTTTCATTATGAGAAAAAATCAATCCTGAAAAGACTAAAGTTGGAGGTTGGAATAGAAATCAAGAAATTCCCTAATTTTACAAAGGAGGAAACTGAGGCTCAGAGAGAAATGGTTTTATAGGTGATAAGTAGTGGCTCTCAGAACCCCATCATCACAATTTCCAGCTGTTACCAACTCCAGTCACTTATGTATCATACATGTTAACATATAGTAAACATGATCTCTATCCTCAAGGAGCATAAGTTCTGTGTCTCTACAATTGACTAGACTCTGTGTCCCCACAATTTCTAAGGGGACATAAAATACATAAGTAAATATATATGAACAAAAGAACAATAGGAATAAGGAAAGGGACTGGGACTAAGATTTCATTAGTATATAGATGTTCCTTTAATGATGCAAGTCAGTACCTTTTCAGGGACAAATACTCCAAGAGAGTTACCATGGGATTGAAGTGAAGGGAACTGTCCAGGGTCACACAGCCAGGATGTGTTAGAGATAGGACTTAAAGTCTTCCTGGTGTCAAGAACAGCTCTTCATCCAATATGCTACATTGCCTCTAATTTAATATGTTCCTTCTTTCTCTTCTCTGCCCTCCTCCATTGGATATCTCATTCTTACTTTGGCCAAACCTTCCATATACATGGTTATTTTCATGCTGCCTCTCCCATTAAAATGTGAGCTCTCTGAGATTGTCTTTTGCCTTCCTTTATATCCCTAGTGTTTGGCACATTGCCTGACACATGGTAGGAGCTTAATAAATGATTGTGGTGGCTACAAAAATACAAAATGAATTTTCATGTATTCACTCTTCACAGATTCTAGTACAGAACTTTGAACACAAGAGAAGCTCAATGAATATTGTTTACTTAATAGCTACTTAAAGTGATTTTATGCTAAATTAAAAAAAAAAAACCTACCACTCTGCTCATTGCACTGGGTACACTATGACTTATTTAAAGATTTCAGTGGATCTGTGAACTCCTTGACACCAGTTCTCCCTCCAGCAGTGTATATCACCCCTAATCAATAATCTCTTCTTCATATTATCTCATGAAGGATCCTCTAGACATTCACTATCATTTATATTAGAAGTATTGTGGAAAATAAAAGAAAGGTAACCCAGGTCTGGGTAAATATTGTCCTGATTTTCCAGAAAGGGAACAAAGTATTAGACTTGGAGAATACATGCCAGGGATCTGACTCTAATTTCTGGTAAAAAAATATATATATATATATATTTATATATATATATACATATGTATATATATGTATATATATATATATATACATATATACATATATATAAACACATTATCAAATAGTGAGGGAACATTTAGAAAAAGAGCTATAAAGAACAAAACATGCCAGACTAGATTGTTTTCTTGTCCATGGGATTATTAAACATTTTAGGGCATTAGAAGAAGGCTAAAGATGGTTTCAGTGATTTTGGCAAATGTTTGATAAAGCAGTTTACATAATTGTTATGGAAATGATGACAAAATATGAGCTAGATAGGACAGGTAGATGAAGTGTAACATATTCTAGAGTAGGAATAGCTTTAGGGGGGTGACTGCCATAACATGCAACGTCTTTCACTTTCATCCTATCTTCTATAGAAATGACCAATATACTTACAAAGGACCCATTGTATAACCCAACTTCTCCCATCCTATACTGTGAACTTTGAAGCTTTTCCTTTATCCTTATTTCCTTATCCTTTATCCTTTATCCTTATGAGTTATCTTCTCTGGTCATCAGTTTCCAGGTTTGCAAAATGAAAAAAAAAAAGAGCAGCATGGTACAGTAGAAAGGACTCTGACTTTGGATGTTTATCGGTAAAATAAATACAGATAAATTATTTTCAAATTCTCCTTTAGATGACAATAATAATCCTCTGTTCAAAATAGTGTGAGAATCACAATTCTCACTTAAATTCAGACACTGAAAAATAAGGGAACTCTTTTGATTCCTTTAAGTCTCAACTGAAATCTTATCTTCTGTGGGAATTTTTCCCCAATCCCTCTCAATTGTAGAACCTCCCCTCTGCTAGCTACTTTGTATTTATTCTATTTACAAGTTGCTTTGTACATATCTATTTGCATATTGCATGTCAAGGGGATCATAAAGAATTTGAATTTTCATGTTCATTTTCATTGGACATGTTATGAGAGAAACATTAAGTACACTGAAGGAAAATGGAGAAAATGCAAGTATGTAGAAATATCGTCATTGTATAGCTACCTGGGTAAAAAAAAAATATATATATATATCTTTTAAAGATCCTGCCATCCTGAATCAGGGGCAAATGTCACCTATAAACTCTACACCCCCACCCCACCCCCCAAAAAGACAATTTACCTTCAGAACCCAGGAGAAGCTGCAGCTTCATGAGCATTCTATGAAGGAGAAAAAGACGTCCAACTCCAAGATGCTGCATGTGCTTTCTGTCTCACCATCATTTTGCTGTAAGCTTAAACCTACTTTCACTAGGGACCCTGTGTGTGAGAGAAAAGAATATAACCCCAGTTTAGGGAAAATGTGTTGATATCTGGGCACAAATTTAAATAGAATTCCTAAAAAAGGATAAAGTCACATTTTTTTAAAGTGTTAAAATGTAAAAAATCAAATGAGAGCAATAAATAGGAAAATGGGAGGATTAGAACTACAAAAGAAAATGTTAGAAGGGAAATATATTGGAATAAAATATCCAATTTTAATACCAAAAATAAACTCCTTAAAAATTTTGATGTACCAAATAGAAGCTAGTGATATTATGAGACAACAATAGATACTAAAACAAAATCAGAATGAAGAAGGAGAAGGAAGAGGAGGAGGAGGAAGAGGAGGAAGAGGAGGAGGAGGAGGAGGAGGAGAAAAAGGAAGCGAAAGAGGAGGAGGAGGAGAAAATTTAAGGAATCTCATAGAAAAAATGTTTATTTAAATATCGATAGAGTGCATTGTTGGTCAAGTTGTGAAATGATCTAATCATTATGGAGAGCAATTCTGAATTATGCCCATAGGACAATAAAACTATGGATGCCCTTTGATCCAGCAATTTCACTACTAAATCTGTACTACAAAGGGATTATAAAAAAGAAAAATAATCTACATGTGCACAAGTATTTAGGGCAGCTATTTTATGCAGTGATAAAAATTAGAAATTGAAGAAATGTCCATCATTTGTAGAATGGCTAAACAAATTGTGGTAGATGCATGCAATGGAATACTATTGTGCTATAAGAAATATATTGAACAGGTGGACTTCAGAAAAGCCTGGACTTATGTAAACTGATGATAAGTGAATTAAACAGAACCAAGAGAATTTTGTGTATAGTAATAGCAAAATTGTGAGAGGATCAGCACTTTTGCTCTTCTCAGTAATGCAATGATCCAAGACAATCCCAAAAGACTCATGATTAAAAATGCTATCCACATTCAGAGAAAGAACTATAAAGTCTGAATGCAGATCAAAGCATACAATTTTGGAGGGGGGTGTTGTTTGTACTTGTAGTTTTTCTTTTTTATTCTGTTTCTTCTTGCATAACATGATTAATGTGGAAATATAATTAATATGAATGTACATGTGTAACCTGTGTCAGATTGCTTGCTGTCTTAGAGAGGAGAGAAGGGAAAAAGGAAGAAAAATTGAAACTCAAAATCTTATAAAAGTGAATGTTGAAAACTACCTCTACATGTAATTGAAAAAATCCTATTAAATAAAAAAGCAAAAAAACTGAAAACACTCACATGAACTAATGCTGAGTGAAATGAAGAGAATTATGAGAACATTGTACACAATAAAAGCAATATTTTGGGATTGATCAACTATGACTGACTTAGCTCTTCTCAGCAATATAACATTCCAAGACAATTCCAAAATATTTATGACGAAAAATGCTATCCACATCCAAAGAAAGAACTACAAAGTCGAAATTGAAGTATACTATTTTCACCTTTTTTTTGTTTTTCCTTTTGTTCTGCTTCTTTCACAACATGACTAATGTAAAAATGTTTTTTTAAATAGATTAAGAAGAGATAATTTAAGAATAACTAATAAAGTATTATAACAAAAATCCCACTAGATATTATATTTTAAGAAATCCTAAAATAAAACTGTCCAGAACTCTCATAATCAAATAAGAAAAGTCAAAATACAAAGAATCTAATAGTCATGTCCCGAAAAAATAAAAAAGAAAACTTTCAAGAACATTATAGCTAAAATCTGGAACTTTCAGGTCAAAGAAAACGTGCATTATAAACTACTTGGGAGAAGCATTCAAATACTACGACACCACAGTGAAAATCATACAAGATTTAACAGCTACAACTTAAAATACAGGAGATCTTGGATATAATATTCTGGATGGCAAAAAAATAACAGCCTAGAATAATGTACCCAGCAAAATCAAGCATAATTCTGGGGGCGGAGGAGAGAAAGGGATGCACCTTTAATGAAAGAGAACTTCTAACCATTCATGATGAAAGGATTGTATTTGTATAGAAACTTTGAAGTACAAATTCAGAAGTCAAAAGACACAAAAAAAGGTAAACATGAGTGAGCCATCATAAGGGACTAAAAAAAAAATGATCCCTTTATATTTTAATAAGGAAAACAGATACATATGGCCCTTCATAATCCTATTAATCCTATTAACATCAAGGATCATAGAGGGAATCTAAAAAGAAGAGAGATTACCAATTACTTTGCCACTACCCTCCTTTAAGAATCATAGGACCTTTCCACTTAAATTGGAGTTAAAATTTCCCAAATGTGTTGTTTCTGCATTATAATGTGAGCTGTTTAAGAGAAGTTATTCTTGCTGTTCTATTTGTATCCCCAGGCTTTAGCACAGTACTTTCTACATAGAAAGCACTTAATAAATGCTTTTATTCATTCCTTCCTTCAGGCAGACTGGTTAGAAAGTTATTCTAAATGAACTGAACTCCACGATTTGGAATGATGTTAGTGCAAATTGGAAAAGAGAGGAAAGAACTGCAAGACAGGGTTCAATTTGATTGCAAAGAAGAAAGATTATCATTTCTTCATTTGTATGTTTGTGCTTTCTGTTTCTTAGAAACCATAAAAAATGAATTTCTTTTGTAAATATATATGAAACAATTTTATTTTTAGAATCCTAAGATTTTTCATTTTCAGTCTTTTAATTTACTCCAACATTAACTAAGGCACATAATAGAGATCTATCCCTTCACCTGCCACCTAATTCCTCAGTCTGGCATTTAAAAGCCTCCATAATCTCATCCTCAAATAGCTTTCCAATCCTTCCCTATTACTTCTCTCTGTCTTCAGGTGTTGGCAAGTCTAGGATGAAGAGGGCTTTCAGAAAGAGCTAATGTTGCTTTTTTGGTTTAGCAGCTGCCTCTGCTAAACCTCTGTTCTATCCACCTCAAGGCATATTTGTAAACTATAGATGGAGCAGCAAGTCTATAACTAATTATCCATTGTTCCCTGGGATATTTGGGATCAGATTAGCTTCACTCCAAGGATCCTTAAAGGGGAAAAGACTTGTGTAATGAAGTAATATTTTCCTGTAACTAAAATCAATTCCTAAGGAGAAAATGATTCAAAAAACAGGAACCTGAAAGATAAGGATTTATGAATACACAGCTGGGGGAAGAGAAATCTATTCCCATCAAGGGATGGAGGAGTTTCCCTTCCTCTTTAATCTCTGCTCCTCAGCACATATTTTTATAAACAAGCAGAGACTGACACTAGATGGAGATGTAAAATCCACAGGGTTAGAGATAAGAGCAAGGACTTGAATTCTGATGGTGAGTTCAAGTCTTGGTTAAGACAAGAACTCAGGGAACGTCTTTAACTCTCAGAGCCACAGTTCCTTTGGTTTCCACAAATATTCATGCTATCTAATTTGTGAGGGAAATTATCTAAATTTTAAGGAGCTTTAGAAATATGAGCTTCTATTAGGGGGCCATGTAAGTGATTTTATGTGAAGGGAACTGAATGGCTCCCCGGGCCAAAAACATCTCCCTTGCTCATATGTCACAGTGCCTAAATTTCCACTGTTAGAAAATAATTCCACTGAGTAAAGGCACATACATAATGATTCCTAGATATTTATCAAATAAACAAATGGTGGTTATTATGCAGATGTTCCCAAAGTACAAGACCCTCTCAAGAATCAAATGCTTGCTTTAATGTGTCCAAAATTGGGGTTTTGTCAGTGTGGACACTCCTCATGAAGGCAGCTTAGTGCAGTGAAATAAGGGATGAATTTGGGAACAAGTAAGACAAGTCTGCTCTCAAAAGCTCACTTTTTAATGGAGGCGAGAACACAAACAGGAAGGGTTGGCTGCATGACAGATGGAGAAGTCCCACTGGCCTTACAAAGCAGGTTTGAACTGAAAAGGAAGAGGAAAGCATCTTGACCAAAAGAAGTAGCATGAAGAGTAGCTATAATGAAGGGAAAAGAATAGCAACCGAGTCACAGAAGACAAAAAAGGAGCCATCGACAAAAACCATGTGATGCTGATGCACAAATACACAAAAAATGATTGACAACAGTGGTTCTAACAGAGGTCTATTTGACCTTAAAAGTATTGAGACTTGATGGGATTGAACCCATGACTAGGACATATAGAAGAGTTAGATAATATCCAAAATGAACAGGTTAAATTAGATGAAGGATATTTATTGTGATTTGAGGAAATCTAAGGATCAGAGACAGGGAGCATTATGGAGAGTATCTGGATGAGTATTGAAGGCCCCCTCCCAAATGATGTCATCAAACTACCCTCCTCGTGTGGCCAGCCTTGGAAGTGCAGCTCCCTGAACTTAGCCAGGGCTTCCAATGACAGCCATCATCACCTACCAGATCCATGCTCATCCCTGTTCTCAGATGGTTAGAATGGCCCTCTGCCCTCATAGAGCTGGAGACTACAGAACCGCTCTCTACTATGACATAGAGTGGAGACACGTTTCTGGGACTCAGTTTTCTGACCTATAAAGTGGGCTAGGTGATTTCCCAGGTCTTTTCCAGTTCTAAATCTAAGTAGGATCGTTTGAACAAATTCAGCAAATATGAACAGCCAGCAAATAACCAGAAACCGACTGGAGAATGGGGGATGAGAGTGCAAAATTTCTCTAAATTCCTCCAGAAGGGACGAGGAAATGAATTTGAAGGCTGCTCAGCTTGACTTGGGAAGGAGAAGAAAGAAATGTGTCTGAAAAGCCAAGCCCAGGTTGAATGCATCATTCTTGGAGCGCCAAACAAAATCCGCCTTTGTTCCTCAGTGAAACTTATCTGTGGAAGAGCCACGATGCTTCCTGTGAAATACAACCGAGGAGCCGGGCTCAGGGAGGTCCGGCCCAGCCGGCCTTCCTTTGGTCCGACTGCAAGAAAGGGCACTTTGTGTCGGCCTGAAAGCGAGGTTCACTATTCTATCCCAGGCTGACGTGGCCAAGTGGGCCAGAGGCCTGGGTGCCAAGGGATTGGGCCTGTGTGCGTGCCAGGCTGAACCAGACTCTGGGGGCACTGGCGGGCGGCTGTGTCCGCTCCAGCTCATGGGTCTGGTCCAGAGTCTGGGTCCCCTCTGGGGTGCATCTCTGTAAGTGCAAAGTGCTTAATGTGCAGTTTTTCCTTCACTCCTTCATGCTTATGCTTGGGTGGCTGGATTTGTCTACACACACACACACACAAACACACACACACACAAACACACACACATACACACACACACAAACACACACACACACACACCTTTCTGTTAAGGACTGGTTTTTCATGGCATCTGTGTGTTTGAAGGTGAGGAATGCCCTTTACTTATGGATATGTGTATTTATGCAAGGGCCCAATAATAATAAACGCTTCTTTACTCGTTCATTCATGTTCAAGTGATGCTCGTGTGTGTATCCTATCTGTGTGCCTCAGTATTTATCTGAGATATGTTTGTGTGTGTGATCATGTGTGTATCATATGTGTATCTGTACCTGGAAACATGCTTGGGCTTATTTTGTCCTTGAAAGGTTTTGTACTTGTGTGTACACGCATGTTTGTATATTTCTGTCACAACGTGTTCTTGTATATCTCTATATAGTTATATAACTGCATGCATGTTTGTGTATCTCTGTCACAACATGTTGTGTGTATGTCCCAGAGTGTGCATGTATGTGTGTATATTTCTGTTCTGATATATTCTTGTGTATGCGCCCTAGTGTGTACATGTATGTTTGTGTGTTTCTGTTGTAACATATTCTTGTGTGCATCCTGTGTGTGCATATATATATGTGTGTATATTTCTGTTCTAATGTATTCTTGTGTATGTCCCTGTGTGTACATGTATGTTTGTGTGTTTCTGTTGTAACATATTCTTGTGTGTGTCCCATGTGTGCATGTACATGTATGTTTTATATGATGTGTTCTTGCATATTCTGTTGAAATGTATTTCTGTGTATCCCTGTGTACTTATGTGTGCATGCATATTTATATGTTTTAGCATGTTTCTGTGTATCTCTGTGTACTTGAGTGTGCAAATAGGATTATGCCTTAAATCCTATGAACCTGCAAACTTCATTAATAGAGGTCCAGAGACTGACCCAGTGGAGGTCATAAAACTCCTAAGGGTCACCTGAGTCAAAGGTCACTATGAGATGGGACTTCTCAGGGAAAGCCTGAGGGAGGATCCGACATTGGGAATAACTATGAATAATAATAATAACAATAGTAGCTAACATGTGTATTGTACTTTACCAATCAACAGCCACAGATGGAGGCAAGTCGTCCCAATTGGAGAGACCCACAGACAGGGAATCCCAGAAACAAGTAGTTTGGTTCTCGGTTGGCTGGGGAACGCCCCATGGAAGGGAGGAGCAGCCCAGAAGCTTTCATGGGACCTGATTATGAAGGGTAATGAATGCCAGGCTGGGGTTTACATTTCATTGATTAGGCACAGGGACCCCAAAAGATTTGGAAGCAAGTACATAATCCTGATCAGGGCTTTGCTTTAAAAATAAATTAGCCTGGAAATGGTGTTTTAGATGAATTAGAGGGAGTAGAGATTGCTTGAGCGGGTGCTCCAACAGTCCGAGTGAGAGCTAGTCATCTACACAGTTTAGAAAGCACTTCCTTCACTACTCTCCATATTAACTGATCAAGTATTTCTTTAAACACCTACTATGTGCCTAGAGTACCTGGAGCTCTAGCTGTTTAATTAATAATTATTTTTGATCGATGAGGAATGGATTGCCAGGTACTAAGTAGAGTGATACACAGATTTTTGAGGAAGACAACAGTTGTCCACATGGAAATATAAATGGGATATTGACAAAGTCATTTGGAAGAAACTGAGGAAAAATACTGGGTAGAGAAACACAGGTGAGGTTCAAAGGACTTCCATAGAGTAGGCTGTACTTCCACCCAGATTTGAATGATTCTAAAATGATTCTTAGAACAATCCCAGCTTTGGGGTTCTAAGAGAAGGAGGAAGTGTTCTGCAAAATACCTGATTTCATCACCTGGAGTATTCTCTTCAACCAACCAGAAAACAATCTGGCTATGACTTAGCAAGGGAAGCCTTAGGAACTTAATTAACTGCTGCTGTTATTGAGTCATTTCAGATGTATTGGGGGTTTGTAACAAAGATACCAGAGCGGTTTGTCATTTCCTTCTCCAGCTCATTTTACAGATGAGAAAAATGAGGCAGACAGTTAAATGACCTATCCAGGGTCACATAGCTGGTGTTTGAGGTTGGATTTGAACTTCTGACTTGAGGCTGGTGTTCTCTCCACTGGATCACCTACCTGCTCTGGGGTTAAGTGAATAATAATAATAATAACAATAATAATAAGTGAATAAAATGGAGGAGGAAATGGTAACCCACTCCAGTATCTTTGCAAGAAAACCTCACGAACAGTATTTTGTATGATACCATCCATGGGGCCACAAGAGTCACACATGACACAAAAAAGAGGAAAGGTTACCTCCTGCTTTCCAGACTCCATCCATCTGAGCATCTGCCTCTCTCTTGTGCAAATTATCAATCATCCCCATTGCACAGAAAGTGAAATTGAGGTTTAGAGATGAGATGTTCACAACTGATTAAGAAAAAAAAAGGATCTGAACTCCATTTCTCTGACTGTGGTTCTATGGTCATTCCCTGATGACCATAATCCTCTAAAATGAGGTGAGCTCAGGTTTCAAGGTCCTCACCTTTCCAGGTTAAATAATGTGAAATGGGATCCTCGGTCTCCTCCCCCTTCTCCTCCAATGCCCGGTGACAAAGGTGACCCCAGATGAGCTGCCATTGTGTCTCCCAGCAGGGAAGCAGCAGAGAGCAGGTCATTCAAATTCAAATAAGGCAGCATGGGACAGTGGGAGGCAGGAACCTTCGGTTTTCCAACCCTGCCTCTCACCAACTGTGCAATTTAAGGCACGACTTTCATCTCTCAGGTCTCAATTGCCTTCTCTGGAAAAGAAGGGATTAAAGAGAAACTAGGATTCTCTTCTAGCTCTAACATAAATGTTCTGTGTTCCAAGATCTAGTCTAGTTAGAAGCTTCCATTCTGAGTTTCCCTCCATCTCGAACAGTGCATTTTCTGGATCCAACATTCTCTATTCTAATCTTCTCTCCAGCTCTAAAAGGTTCTGTGTTTAGTCATTTTCTCCACAGTCAATGTTCTAATATTTTTTTATTCTAAAGTAACTTCTGGGCAGGGGAGGGGGTATGGGGCAGGGTGTTCTAAAATATGAATGCTTGACCCCAGAGTCTAGGAACTTGTATTTTTTTTATTTTGTTACCTATATTTCAAATTAACCAGTTGCTTTGTAACAGTATGCATTTTATTTTTAGATGCATCTAGGTGATGTATTAGACAGAATGCTAGACTTGAAGACTTAAGTTCCAAGCTTTCTCAGCTACATACCTACCAAATTATGGAGAGCCAGATTTTAAGCTGGTTTTAGTAAAAAAAATTCCCCATACTTAGAATTGTCCTGGGCCTCAGTATCTACATCTGTAAAATGGGGATAAAATAGCACCTATCTACCTCAGAGACTTGCTTTGAGTATCAACTGAAAAATTATATAAAGTGCTTTGCAGACCTAATATAGCACATAAATGTTAGCTATTGCTATTATTGACGCTAAAACTTTAATCTAAGAAGGCTTTACAAGTCTGGCAAAGGGATTTATCACACACAGAGATACACTCAGTCTATTCTATAGACTGTTTCAGGTCTAATATCCAATATTCTCTCATCCTACTTCTATTATTTTAGGTTCTAAGATTCCTTCTAACTCTAATGAGCATGTTCTATGGCTGGCATACAGTAAGCACTTAATAAATGCTTTTTGACGTGGCTAGAATTGTCTTTGTTTTTAGTCCCTTTCCAGCTCTAAAACACACTGCTCAAAGGTCTCACTTTCCATGTTCTTTCATTCTGAGATCATCAGTGTTTGTCTACTCCAGGAGAACAGACCTGATGCATGACCAATTGAGATATCGCCCTGTAGGTTCATGGAGTACCAAGTCAACTCATATAGCTGGGATCCAGTCATGAATCAAACGTAAGAAAAATTGATACTTCAGTTTCCAAGAGCCCTAGTGCAAAAAACAGAACCATTCTCCCTGGACATGAGTTTCTTTCCGATTAAAATTGAATGTGAGACCTTCTCTGTGAATTCTGCTCGGGGATCCAGAAGGTAAAAGGACACACTAGAAGTCCCTACCCAGAGGAAGACACTCAATAAGTACTTGTTAACTCACTGCCTCATTGAACAAACCTGTTTTAAGGGACCTCATTTTCTCTCCTCACTCTGGGAAGGTGGAACCACAGAAAGCTGATTTGTGAATGGAGAAGAAGAAACAGCCTCCAAGACACAGGGAACCAGTCAGAAGACCATCTCATCCCTCACAAAGTACCCAAATAGCTCCCACAAGGCATTATGTTGCTAGGGGGCCCTTGGGAAGCAAGATCTAAAATGATTTTTGCTACCTTGCTTAAAGCTCCTTCCTTCCTTAGGCTACTGAGTCTTCAAACCCAATCAACAGACAGGATTTTGCAAGTGGAATCTATACCATCACACAAAGGACTAAATGATATAAAGGACTCAAGATCCCATTGTGCTTGTCTACTAATTGTTTTTTTTAATTGATTCAGTAGATCAAAATGCCATTCTAAGGCTATCCTCCAACAAGATGTCTTCCAGAAATACATCAAAATCACACAGGATCCCTTGAACTATAAACAAAAATAATTAACTTTCTTCATTGACCCTCTGATTATAAATGGCAGTAGAGAGATAAAACAAAGAGACTTGTACTCCTCACATGGGAAGCATTTTGGAATGGAAGATGTGGAGGTCCAGTCCTATAAGAACAGAGAGTGTTGACAAATGGAGAGCTGGAATCAAAGAATGAGTCCAATTTCTTCCTCTGACCTTGGGAAAGTTGCCCTCAGTTTCCTCATCTGTAAAATGAGCTGGAGCAAGAAATGGCAAATGTTAGAGAAAAAGACCTTCCAGAATTTACTGTGAAACTTCTTTGTAGAAATCAATACAATTCAAGAAACGTTAATTAAATTGGTCATAAGAACAATAGGAGATGCTGGAGATAATTTTTTTTTAAAAAAAGGAAATCATCCCTGTTCTCATGAACTTTCTTTCTAGCATGGAGATATGAATAGGAAGTTTTTCAATGAAGAAATCAAAACAATTGATAGTCATTTAAAGAAAAATGCTCTAAATGATCATGGATTAAAGAAATGCAAATTAAAATAATCTTGTGATATCGTTTTACAATCAGACAAAATTATTGAAGGGGAAAGCAACAAATGTCCAAAGGGATGTGGAAAAATTGGGACATTAATTCATTGTTGGTGAAATTGTGAACTAGTGTGGGAATATGGATGACAATTGCGCATGATGAGAAGGTACGCATGGATTATGGTCAACACCCATGTGATTTTTAACCACACCAATGCAATCCACAATTCATTCATTTTAAATTTGCCACTTCATATGAATCTCTCTTGCATTTCGTTAATGGATGATTCGCTCTTCCAATCCATATCCCATTGATTTGTCTCCAGATGGGAGTTAAGAATCTTAAAAAAAAAATACCCTCAACATTATAGAAGCAAATAAATCTGCCAAAGAACTAGAAATCAGAATGATGTCTTAAAATAAAACCTGCTTTGGGGGAACATTGTAAAGGAAAGACCAAGTTGTTTTTCATCAGAGTCTATTATTTTTTTAGCCTCGGGAAAATGATCCCACCATTAGCGAGCATGTGAATAAATGAATGAAAATCCAATAATTTGAGCAGAAAAGGTGAATAATGTATAAATTGATGGAATGAAGCTGACATTCTTTCAGCCACTGTTTGTGTCCATATCTACCAAAAAGCATGTAATTATATAGTAATTATCAGCTACTTACCTTGGGTGATCCAGTTATCGCTCCTGGAAATTGTGTATCACTCATTCCGGGGGCTATTATAAATCTTTTCAACTGAATGGAATTACCATGATTTAGCAACCATTGGCATCTTTAGGTGGGGAAAAAACCGTGTAAGGTTGAAATGAGAACATTAATATAAATATATAATGGTGTGTATTTGCAACGAGGATAGAGCCTATGTATGACTGTTATGTATATTTATGTTTGTGTGAATGTGTATGTAGTTACTTTCTAATAATAAAAATGTAAATTGATTTTTTTCCTTGACCAAAAGTTTTTAAAGTGCTCTTAGTCAATGCAACTTAGCCACCATGTCCAATGGTCACATTAAGAATGAGATAAGTTTAAAACTAGAATGAATAAAGTTTAGTGTGGCTGAATTCTTCCGTAATTTCTCATATCACAGGTCTTAAATGTAGTGGGAAATAAAGTAAATACAAAGCTAGATATTATCCTCTTATTTAGAGTCCTACTTTAATAATTATTAAAAACAAAAAATAATTAATTATAGAAAGCTGGGACTTGAATCAATCATACTAAATTCCAAATATGTTCAGGTATTTCACTTATATCCAACTCTTTGTGACCCCATTTGAGGTTTTCTTGGTAGAGATAGTGGAGTGGTTCTTCTCCAGCTCATTTTATACATGAGAAAACTGAGACAAATGGGTTGAATAATTTGCTTAGCTAGTAAGTGTCTGAGTCTGGATTTGAACTCAGGTTTTTGGTCTGACTTCAGCCCTGGCACTCTAACCATTGAGCCACCGAGTTACCTTACTGATGGTACACCTGTATCAATAAACCAAGGTCCTATCTCTATCCTCTATTCTCATCTATGTTCCTTTTCATCAGTGTAAAATGTCCATTTCTTTACAGCACAGGAAACTAATTCATTTTTGTCTTTTTATACCCTGGTGCCCAAACAAATCTGAAACTGAGCTCATTGTCTCTCCCCAAGCTTTCACTCCATTAGAATTTCCCTATTGATGGTGAGATCATCATTGGGCTTCCAATCTCCCAAGGATTCAACTTTACTGTCATTCTTTCATCCTCATTCACACTCACCTTCCCCCCCAACCCCTACTGATCCATTCAGTTGCTAAATCTTGTTTTCTTTCCCAACAGAGCTCTCTGTGTGTGTGTGTCTCTGTCTCTGTCTCTATCTTTCTCTCTGTGTCTCTCTCTTTCTCTGTTTCTGTCTCTGTGAATTTCTGTCTATCTTTGTCTCTGTTTCTCTCTATGTCTGACTGTCTCTTTCTTATCTCTCTTTCTCTCTGTCTCTGTCTCTCTCTTTCTCTCTGTGTCTCTCTCTTTCTTTGTTTCTGTCCCTCTCTGTGTCTCTGTCCCATCTCTCTATCTCTGTCTCTGTTTCTCTGTCTCTGTCTCTCTCTGTCTCTTTCTTATCTCTCTCTCTTTCTCTCTGTCTGTTTCTCTGTGTCCCTTTCTCTCTGTGTCTCTTTCTTTCTCAAACCTTCTAATGCACTCATCTAGCCACTCCCCTCCTTCTACAAGCCCTCACCATTGTTCATCCCTCCTATGTCAATGGCCTACAAATTGGTCTTCCTAACCCAAGTCTCCCCCTGCTCCAATCCATCCTTCACAAAGGGGACAGAATGTTTTTTTTTTCCTAAAACACAATCCCCTTTACCAGATAAGCCCCCCCCCATTACTTTATGTTAGCTTCAAAAACTCCTTGATTAATTTAAAATTCAGTTAAGTTGACATTTAAATATCTGTACAACTGGCCTCTTCCTACCTTTTCCTTCTCCCATTCTTACACTTGGTGGCAGCTCTACTGGCCTGTTCACCATTCCACACTCAAGCCACCTCATCTCCCATCTCCACGCCTTTGCTTTGGCAGTCCCTCAAGCCTGACTGGCCTCCCTCTTCACCTTCATCTAGTGGAATCCTTAGCTTTCTTTTGTAAGATTCAGCTCAAGTTCTGCCTTCCCTTTTCTGATTCCCCCCCCCCCCCACTGTTAGTATAATCCTCCCAAATTACTTTCCTTTAGAGCTCTAACAGCACTTGCCCTTTGGCAGAATAGAAAAAATAGACCTTAACAATTTAGCAAGAATCATTCATTAAGGTCCAAAGTAATTGGACAAGAGGTAAAATCTCAGAATCATCAAATCTAAGAGATCTCAGTAGCTATCTAATCTACCCTTCAGCATTTCAGTCATGTCTGACTGTGTGACCCCATTTGAGATTTTCTTGCAGGGATACTGGACTGGTTTCCCGTTTCCTTCTCCAGTTTGTTTTACAGATAAGGAAACTGAGGCAAGCAGGGTTAAATGACTTATCCAGGGTCACTCAACTAGTAAGTGACTGAACCCAGAATTAAATTTAGGAAAATGTGCCTTCCTGATTCCAAGCCCTGCACTCATATCCACTGGCTTCCCCATCTAATCTACTGAAAAGGAATCCCCACTATAACATATCTGAGAAGGGGCTATAGATGCCAGAGGTCACAGCTTTAGGAGCCCGGAGATCACTGAATTCAGCCCTCCTTATTATATTATAAGAGATGGATAGTTCTTCTCCAAGCCCCAATGAAGAGATTGAGGGTCTAGGAGGTATGTGTCAGTTGCATACTTAGGCTCTAATCCTCAGCCAAATAGATGGTTTCTAAGCCCCCCCAAAAAAACTCTGGATGTATGAGCCTATGATGTTTTAACTAAACCAGGAGTTTATAACCTTTATTGCATCAAGGACCCATGTGGCAGCCTGAGAAGTCAAGGGGACTCTTCTCAGAATCATATTTTTCAATTCATAAGTCGCTGCCTCCAGCTGTTAGCAAAAATAATGCTTTTCCGATGGAAGTTCATGGGATCCCTAAAACATATCCTCAGACCCCCCCCCAACTTCAGAACCCTAGGACTAAATGCTCTCTTGCCTTCCCTGACATCTTCAGAATCGAATCTCCGATGAACTGAATTGCCAAGGCATCCCAATGTGGGTCTCCACATTTGCGCCCGTCTCTTTGTCTAAGTCAGCTCACGCTCGGCCCGGCCGCTCCGCAGGGCTTTGCCCTTCCCACCACAGCTGGAGAGGGCACTTCGCGCTCCATCCTGAGCCAGGGACCCTTCTGGGGTGCTGCCAAAGGCGATTTTGTCTCACTCCAGGGGTGCGACTGAAGGGTTATAAAAGGTCACCCTTCAGCAGACAGACAGATGTTCCTAGTGGTGTGTAGCCCCAAAACTGAGGTTCTCAGATGGAGCTTGGGGCAAGACTGGCAGGACGCACCAAAAAGAGCAGTATTGTCCCTCTTCCCTTCCATTGGAAGGAGGAGGGGGTAGGGAAGGAAGGCGCGAGACCCTCAGAGCGCCTACCCAGAAGTCATAGCCCGGAATCAGGGGGAGATGAAAGGACAAGCAGAATGCAGATTACTTCTCCCCATGGTGGAGGGTAGTAAGGGCACCGAGTCAAGTTTCCCGTGGAGGTGCTGGTCCACTGGACTCCCAGACACAGAGCCAAGATTAAGGCTTCAATAAGCTTCCCTGGCCTTTTGTCTGAGGTTCATCCAGCCAGGTGCCAGCTCTGGGACAGACTGAGGCTAACTGGACCCTACCCATCACCCCTCATTCCCCACTAAGCCCAGGGCTCCTGTGCCATTCACACTGTGTTGGCTGCCAATGGAGTGTGACATTGGACATAAGGAAAGCAGAGGTAGTTTTTTTTTCCTTTCTTTTAAAGGCACAGCAAGGAAGGAGGAAAAATCTACATGGCACAATTGAAGTTAAATAAATGGTGAAGAAGAAAACGTCCCCAATACGGAAGGAAGCCTTTGAAAGATTTTTTTATAATGTCCTCAACAAAGAAAGAACGTGGGTTAGTGGAGAAAGCATGGGGCACGACAGAATAGGAAAATCTGAACATAAATCCAGCCTCAAACACTAGCGTTAGCTGTCTAGTAATAACAGCAACAGCAATAATAATATTTAATTAATTTATTATATATAATATAATATATAATTAATTTAATTAATTAATATTTAATTCTTCTTGATTGAAGTGTTTTTTTTTAAATATCCACTCATTTCATCCTCACAACAACTCTCAGAGATCGGTGATCGTATTGTCCCCATTTTCCACAACAAGAAACTGAGGAAGATAAAGGTTAAGTGACTTAACCACACACAGATATTGTGTCTGATCCAAGGCTCTATCCATTGCCCTGTCTGGTTTCCTCTCTGAACTCCAGGCTCATCCTCTATTAAATGGATATGAGGGAGGTCATAGAAGAAGTTGACTACAGTGACCTCAGAGAAGTCCCTGAGATTCTGAGACAGTTCAGGGCAATTGAAAAGGCCCCAGATTTGGGGTTTAAACTTTGTTACCTTTGTTGATTCTGTTGCTGGATCATCATTTCCTCATCTGTAAAATGGGTGAATTGGACTTCACAAGGTCTGACACTCCCTTGGAGAAATGACTACAGCATGTATTGTAACCTCAAAGATCTCCCCTGAGGCTGTGTTTAATCAACCCAGGCTTTCAGTGTGATGCCTACAATGGACTAGTTCATCAAGACCTTAGACAGAGTCAGAATGTGCCTTAGAGATCATCTTGGACATTTTAACAAATGAGGAAACTGAGGCTCAGAAAGAAATGACTTGCCCAATTTGATTTGAATTACATCCTCTTTTCTCTAACTCTAGTGGTCTTCCCATAATGCTCTTGAATCTGTTTTCATTTTATTTTCTTAATCAGGTGTATTATGGAAGAAATGCTAAGGACCTAGATGCTCTAGTGGATAGAACTTTGGGATTGGACACAGAAGGACCTGAGTTCAAACTCAACATCATTTGTTTACTATTTCTGTGAGCCTAAACAAGTTCTTAATCTCTGGTTGCCTCAGTTTCCTCATCTATAAAATGTGGATAATAACACCATCTTCCTCCTGAGGTTATTGTGATGAGTCAATGAGTTAGCATATGCAAAATTCTTGGCAACCTATCTGTCCATCTCCCTATATTTATATATGTATGTATAATATATATATATATGCATATGTGCAATATATTACATATACAAGTGTATTTAACATATAATGTATATTATAACACTTCTCTGTATATAAACATATATAGATTTAATTGTATATATATGTGTACATATAATTCACATATATACATGTACATAACAGTGGTGTATAAAAGCTTATTTCCTTCCCTAAGCATCCTCCTAAAGGGCTCCTCTTTCCTTGATCCCTCCTCACCATCCCTTTGAAACTCTGTGAGCAGCCACTGTGCCCTGAACAAGAGCCAATCTCCCATTCTACCTTAGAGATACTTCTCCCTGCCCCACCCCATCATGTTTCCAATAGAATCCGACCATGTTTACCTTCAATGTGATGTGGGAACAGAGCTGCCCATCAGTCCCAGAGGAAGCCCCTGGGAACATGCTACATTCCCACAGGATATGGCTTCTCAAGGACAGGGACTGTTCTGTATGTTTTGTTTTTGTTTGTCTTGGGAGCCTCAGCACCTACACAGTGTCTGACACATAGTAGGTGCTTAATTCTCTGTATGTTGTGTTCCCCACAAGACGTTGAGCTCTTTGAGAGAACAGATTTCTTTTGCCTAACTTTGTGTTCCCAGTGCTTGGTCCAGACCCTGATATATAATAGGTGCTTAATAAATGTTTACCTGACTAATTGCACTGTAACTTCACACAGTCACAGAATGTAAAGACACTCGGTTACCATGTAGTTCAGCACCCTCCTTTTACAGAAGGGGAAACTGAGACCTATAAGGATCATATGACTTCATTAAAATCCCACAGCACAAAAGGTCCAGGGCCAACATAATAGCACATGTACCTGGAGCAAAAATAGAAGCAGGGGCCATAGAGATGCAGAGGATCTCCCATCAGTAAAAAAAAAAAATATATATATATATATATATATATATATATATATATATCTTGCCCTTCTAAGGAAGACGGGTAATTCTACACTTATCCCCTCAGTGCCCTGGGTAAAAGTCCAGTTCACCTCGTGCCAGTTCCTTAAGTCCTGGTTCCATAAGTCAGGCTCTTTACCTTCTACTATACTGCTTTTCCAGCTCAGCTCCATATTTTGTTTTGTTTTTATAACAAATCCTTGGGAATCAACTGGCATTTAGACAATATCAAAAAACCAAAACCCTCTTACCTGCCTGCGAGGACTGATTGATATTCTTTCTTCAAGTGCTCTTCAATCCCTCAACTAAAAGGAAGGCATCAGTCCTTGGATCCTTCGCTGATGAGCATCCATTCAACAAATCTCTACCATGGGCTCCACCAGGAGAGAACATGAAGACTGCTAAAGCATAAGCCCTATCTTCTGGGAGATTAGACTCCAATGGATAATTTCCAAATTACAGAATACCGATTTCGAGCTGGAAGCAACTGAAGAGGCCATTATTTCCATTATATTCTATAATTGTACATCATCATCATTAACCATCACCATCACTTCAGAGAGGAAGCCAATGGAAATTAAATGACTTGACTGGATCAGTTTGGGTCAGAGTGATCTCACGGACTGAGTTCAATTTTACAGATGAGCAAACTGAGGCACACAGCTATTCACTCATTTGGCTTTTATCCCCTTCTCCTCTGACTCCAAACACTCGATCAAATACATTCAGCTGTACTTGGGTATCTGTACAGGGGAGCTCCCGCTGCATTGTCTTTAATGTCCATCATTAAAAGCTGTCCATTTTCTTACAGGGTGAGTATATCCTTCTGGCCATTTCTCCCCATCCCCACAAACAGCAGCCTAAAGATATAGGAGGGCTCAATTAGAAAGAAATCAGCTGACATCGAGCCTCCCACCTCATAGGTTATAAACGTACTTTATAAACCCCACAAAGGCTGCAATTAAATTTACAAGTGGCCTTGCCCACAACTTCAACAAAAGCTATCTGGACGTGTGTGTGTGTGTGTGTGTGTGTGTGTGTGTGAGTGTGTGTGTGTTTTTGTGTGTATGTGTGTGTGTGTGTGTTAAAGTCATGTTCTGGGATGATTATAGCTCCCCTGCTGCTTGGGAAAGATAGTTTCACTTGTAACACTAATAAGTTAAGCAGGAGAGATGCCTGGCCTGGTGAATGGAATGCACTTCACTGCACATCTTGGCTCGGTTGGAAATCGGAAACAGATGGTCCTTGCGGCTGGCTTCCCACTCGAGCTCACTCGGTGCCAGCCCGTGGTCTTCGGCGGGTTGCTGCTGGCACTCTGTGACTTGAACATAGTAGGACAGTGGCAAAAGAAATCAAATCTTTTCCATTGAGCAGCAAGGCGAAATGAAATTGGACAGATCTGACATTCTATCCTCGACAATGAGTTAGAATATATTAACCTTTTCATTTTTTTAAGCGCCTCACTCACATAAGCGATGAATACACTTATCATAAAGTTAAAAGGAAGGTTCTTCTCGAGACAAAGAGATGGAGAGGTTGCAGTGACGGCTTATCGTCCCGCGTTCGGACCCTGGCTACCTGTTTCTCTGGCCGAGCCAGGTTCCTCTTGCGGGACTCGGCTTTTCCTGATATGCAGCGAGGGAGGGGAATGGACTAAATGACCTCCAGTTCAAAATCCATGTTATAGTTCCAGGTCATGCTCGCAGAAGAGATGAATTTCCCTCAGAGTAGAAAAGAAAATCAAGGAGAGGTGTACGTGGTGAAAGAAGATGCTGCTCAGCATCAGTAAAAAGTAGATGACAAAATTGTTTTTTAAGGATCAACCCATAAAAAGTTCTTTGCAGACCATAAAAGATAGCAATCATTGTCATCATTATTAGTCAAACAAACAGGGTCTGCATTCTAGCTCTGTGTGACCTTAGGCAAGCAAATTAGCCTCTCTGGACATTGGTTTCTTCAACTGTAACCCCAGAGGTGGCATCGGATGATTCTTTCAGTTATGTCTCTGTCATTATGATAACACAAACCATTTCTAAATGGAGTGACCTACTGGGGTAGCTAGGTGGCTCAGTGAATAGAACAGTATTCCTGGGGTGGGGAGGACCTGAATTCAAATCCAGCCTCAGACACTTCCTAGCTGTGTGATCCTGGGCTAGTCCCTTCACCCTGATTGTCTTAGTGGAGGTTGAAGGGGAGGCTAGAAACCTATTGAGAAATCTCCCATGCCCTTGCCATTTCCTGCCAATTGGTTTATATTTAAATAATGATTTTTTAACATCAGAGTTTACTTTGGGAAAAACACCAGTAGCAAAATCAAGGGAAACTGGCCACTTGTCAGGAGAGTGAGGAGGAGGTCAAAGGGAACTGCTGGCTCCCTCACTCCAGTGTGGCTCATCTCCCCTGGCCAGGATGGCAGCAGCCAGTGAAACCCCAGCCTTCTGCAATCCCTCATCCTTTGGGGTTCCTGATGAAGGAAGTCCTCAGGAGGCAAAAGGCATCACATGGTGCAGGAGCTCAAAGCGTCCCTCAGTCCTCCACATCTCTTTGTCTTCTCCTCCAAGGCCAACAGGGACGGTGCCTCTGGGCCGGCTACCCCATCCCCAAATGCATTTGTGGAAGTTTATTTCCAAGAGCGCAGCAGGGAAAGCAGAGAACCTCAGGAGATCTTCACAGACTTCCAAAACCATCTAATACAATCTAGTCCAGAACCATCTGCTTGCTGTCCCTACAAAATAAAAGTCCCAATGCAATCCTGCCCAGTAGTCTCCCACCTTTGCTTAAAAATCTCCAGGGAAGGAGAAGCAACCACCTCCTCAGGCAGCTCATTCCACTTTAAAAAAAACCTTCAATCCTTAAGATGCTTTCCTTGATAATATGACTCAGTTTACCTTTTGTGACTTCCACCCCTTGTGTCTAGTCCTGTCCTCTGTGTCCAAGCAGAATACATTTAATCCCTCTTCCAAGTCAAGTCAAGTCAAGGAGCATTTATGAAGCACCTACTATGTGCCAAGCACTGTGCTAAGCACTGGAGATGTGAGGAAAGGTCAAAAACAGCCCCTGTCCCCTAGGAGCTCATAATGTAATGAGGAAGACAACATGGAAACAGTCACGTTCCCAAAAGACTCGCAGAAGCTTCCAAATATTTGAAAAGCAATTTCCCAACCTCTATCTGAAGTTACACAATCCCAAGTCCTTCACCACCTGATTGCCCTCCCTGGATGCTCAATGTGTTCTTGAAAAGTACAGTTTCTGTAAGTAAAAGTGATCTTGCAATGGCCTGACTAAGGCACAAGGCAGACAGAGCATCACTTGCCTATCCCTGTACTCCATCCCTGATTTAATACATTTAGAATTTCCCAGCAGGATTAAGGCTAAGGAATAGGGGGTGTTAAGAGAATAACATCCTGTTCATAAACAGAGCCGGTATTTTTTTTTAGCAGAAATAAAATAAGCACACTTGGAAGCCAGAGATTTCAGTTCTAGGAAATCCATGATGGTGAATTTCCAACTTCCAGGTTCACAAATGCCCGTTTACCTAATCTTTGCTGACTCCTCATATCTTGGAGCTGCCCTACAGAAAGTAAATAATTAATTAATTAGAAACAAACAAAGACCAAGCAATTAATCTTACTTTCTTCAGTACCGCCAAAATCCAAGATTTTGTCAGCGTTTGCATTATGACATATGGATTGTAACCAGACTCTTGAAAGTCAGGAAAATCGGACTCAAGACGCTTCTTCCCGACATATTAGCTGTGTGACTTTAGTCAGGTGATTAAACTTCTCTGGTCTTGTCTTTCCTTCTCAGGAAAATGAGGGTCAGGATCATACGTGCGTCATGGGGTGTTTGCAAGGCTCCCAAAGGAGTTAATAAACCTTAAATGCTATAGAAATCTCAGTGACAACACAGATCACAATCCCCTTTACATCTTAATAAATAGTCTTAGCACGGTGGCCAAAAGGAGCCTCCCCTGTGACCAATTGGATAATGAACTGAGTGGCTCCTCAGAAGACAGACCCCCACACAATTGCTCACCAAGAAGCCTTCCCAGCTTACACCCTGATGCTCTTTGAGCTCTCCGAACACAAAGCCTCTTTCTCTTTTGCCTAGAAGGTCCCCAAGATAACAATTGCTTTGTAGTGCAGTAAGGTTCTCAACATATTTTGCATGTATTACCACACTGGACCCTTACAGCAACCCAAGGTGCTATTATGATCTCATTTTACATTTGAGGGAATTGAGGCTAGGAAAAATTAAGTCACTTGCCCAGGTTTACACAGATGCTAGAACTCAGGTCTTAACTCCAATTCCAGGGCTCTATCCGCTGCGCTGCCTGGCTGCCCAAACGCAGGAAGAATTTAACAAATGCTTGTGGATTGATTGATGATTGATGGGTAAGGAGCTCCAGAGTTTTTGATCCCTTTGCATCATTTTCAAGAAGCCAGGGTCTCAGTGACTCATCTGAGGATGGGTTCAGAATCAATATGGTGCCATGGCCCTTTCTTATTTTCCCCATCTTCTTACACTTTCCTCCCCTCCACTGACTCTGTGATCTAGCAAGACCGACCTCCTGGAAGTTTGTCAAACATGGCACTCCATCTCCAAACCCCAAGTACTTTTATTGACCGTCTCCCATATCGGGAATGCTCTCTGTCTTCATCTCCACCTCTTGGCTTTCCTTCAAGTCTCAGCTGAAGCCCCAACTTTTCTAAGATGTCTTTCCTAGTTTTTTGTGATCTTAGTGTTTTCTCTCTAAGATTATATCCAATTAATCCTGTTTATATCTTTTTTTATAGCACCACTGAGGGCACCACAATGCACAAAACACAAAACTGAGAATCAGGAAAACTCAGCTTCCTGAGTTCAAATCTAATCTCAGACTTATTAACTATGTAATCTTGGTCAAGTCATTTAACCTGTTTGCCTCAGTCATCTCCTCTGTAAAATGAGCTGGAGAAGGAAAAGGCAAACCACTCCGGGATCTTTGCCAAGAAAACCCCAAATGGAATCACGGAGACTTGGACGCGACTGAAATTACCAAACTATATCTTGTTTGTACAAAGTTGTTGTCATGTTGATTCTCCCACTGGACCACTTAAAGAAGAAGCTGTCCCTTTGTTTCCCCTTCTTTCTTCTCCCCTTACCTTTCTTGTTTTTCTTTCCTCTATCTCTTTCTTTTTCCTCTTTTTCTTACCTATTGTGGGTTTTTTTTTCCAATTCCCATTGCTTAACACAGTACCTGGCACACAGTAAGCAGATTAATAAATTCTAATTGACTGGCTGACTGACTATTGGATTTTGCATCAGAAAACTTGAGTTCAAATTCTAGTTGTTCTACACGGGAAGGCTAAAAGAGAGCACTGTAAAAAGACAAGATTATAAATCCACAGCAATCCAGTTGGATGAGCGATTACTGCCTTGTGACCTTAGGCAGATCACTTCACTTAAGTTTCCTCATTTACAAACTGAGGGCTGTGGATCAGAAGGTGCCTCAGATCACTTCTCTGATCCAGGGATTTACTCTAAATAATTATGTTAATTTCTTGACTGCTCAGAGCCGAGGAACCCTAAATCTTCCTGGAGAAAAAATATTCTGCATTTCAAAATTTGCTATTTCCCTTCCTTCCCCCAAAAAGAACACCCCAGAAAAACAAATTCATTTCATCCCTAAATGGGGCTTCAGAGCTCCAAGTTTACCAAGTGCATGAACTTCTCTAAACATCCCTGTAGTGGGATAAGACTTACTACCGATGCTTTGATATTATCATTCTTGTTGTTATTCAAGCATTCTTCAGTCACGTCCCACTCTTTGTAATTTCTCTTTTTGGGAGGCAAGAGTCTCTTGGCAAAGATTCTGAAAGGATTTGCCATTTCCTTTTTCCAGTGCATTTAAAGATGGGGAAACTGAGGCAAACAGGGTGAGGTGACTTGTCCAGGATCACACAACTAGTCAGTGTCTAAAGTTAGAATTGATCTCAGACTTCTTGATTTTAGATCCAGAACTTTATCCACTGTACCATCCAGCTGCTTGCCTACTGATGTTTTATTGATAAAGACCAGAGAAGTGAAGGAGTTTGCTAGGATCACCCAGCACATGAGCAGACAAGTCTTCATCTACACAATGGGCTCTTCACTATCCACCATTCTTTCCACTAGAGGCCATCACCTCTTCTATATATCAAGTAGCAGACTTGACCGAAGGACATCTTGGGCTGCCACCCTGAGTCTGTCACTGGGCAAGCCATTCGTTTTCTCCTGCCTCGGTTTCCTCATCTGCAAACTTTAAATAATGCTGTCTGTAGCATTTATGTTCTGAGGTTATTGGGAGGCCCTAATGAGAAGATGTCTGTGAGTAGCTCCACAAACTTTAGGGTGCCGTGTCAAAGCCTGCCCTTAATGATTAACGTTAATGATTTTAAACTGGTGACAGATTGTGTCTGGAAATTTTGAGATTCTCAGTTCTTTCTTTGAGGGCCTTTTGCTAAGATGCCTACAAGGAAAACTAAGCTCAACAAAAAATAATTGGTGTGGGGTTGGGGCTGACCTGGGATTTTGCGATTTAATTGCCATGAAGACCACCCCCCTCCTAATCACATCAGCACCTTGGCAATTTGTGGTCTCCGAACCGAAGGGTTCAGTGGTTTACCCAGACTCCCCCAGTCAACGTGTATCTGTCACTGGCAGGGGGTCTCTGATCCAAAAGCCAGCTCTCAGTTCCTTATTCATCCCATCTCTCACACTCAGGAATAGTCCTTGGGGGGGGGGAAATCCCTAAAGAAACTACATGAGCAATGATTGCAGAGAATAATGAAACAAGCACCGCTATATGGATGTAATAGACTAGATCTGCCTTCAAAAAAACAACAAATGTACAGGACAGTAGAAACAACACCAGCTCTGGAAGCTGAAATTCAGTTGTGTCTGACTCCTCCTGGCCCCATTTGGGGTTTTCATGGCAGAGATACTGGGGTGATTCACCATTTCCTTCTCCAGCTCATTTTACAGATGAGGAAACTGAGGCAAGCAGAGTGAAGTGATTTGTCCAGAGTCACACAGCTAATAAGTATCTGAGGATGGATTTGAAATCAGGTCCGGTGCTCTAGCCACTGTGCTACCTAGCTGCCTTCTGGAATCAAAGGACCTGGATTCAAATCCCACCTGACTATCTGTGTAACTGAGCAAATTACTTAATTCCTCCAAACTACAGGGTCTTCATCACCAAATGAGGGGGGTTGGATAAGAAAGAGAACCACCAATATCCAAAGAGTCTGTGATCCTCAAAAACAAAAACAAAACTGTCAAGTAGCCCTGGACTAGATGGTCTTGGAAGCTCCTTCCATCTTTAGCAACATGATTTGATCATCCTGAGGGTTCAAAAAGACTGGAAAGACTTTCATGAGATGATACATACAGGGTGAAGAAGAAGAGAGATACACGCAACTGGTCACAGCATTGGAAAGGAAGCCAGCCCCAAAAGCAGCTGATACATCGGGCAATATTCACACATGTTGTAAAGGAAGCCAGTATCCAAAAGCACCCAGTGCATCATGGATTATTCACACAGTATTATAAAGGAAGCCAGTCCCCAAAAGCACCCAGTGCATCGGGCAATATTCACACATTGTTATAAAGGAAGCCAGCCCCCAAAGGCACCTGATGCATTGGGCAATGTTGGCCACAAATGATGAGAGTCAGACTGAGCTCACACATCAATTTCTGGTGGAGGAAGTGATGTGTGCACTTGGCCACTTGGTTGAACTGTTTTCAAGGGAAATGTACTCTCATTGTAGCTTTGTTTGGGTTTTTGTTGGGAAGTGTCTGTTGCATCAGAACCAAATATATTAATTAAAACCCAAAGAATGTTACAGAAAATTCAACAGGGGTATACTAATGCCATGCTATTGAGGGTGCACCAGGCAAAGCCTTGGGGGAGATCCAAAGTTTGGACCACAAAGGATGATAAAGTCAAATACAAACAAGAAATATCGAGAGCTACAAACTCACAGAGCACTCAAAGTTAGATGTTGATACAAGGCACACACACCCCCCCCCTCCAGACACCCAACAAGCCTCAGGACAGTGGTCTTGTAGTCAGACAATCCGAGTTCAGCTCTCGCTCGCCTGTCACTCCCTACCTGTATTTCATTGGGTCAATCTCAATACCCTCATCTATAAAATAAAGTGTTTGGACTCAGTGACCCAAAGTCCCCTGCCAAGTCTAATTTCATGATCAAGGGAAATTAAAGAAGGCTTCCTGGAAGAGGAGGTTGGATTAAAGGATCAGAGGTTTAAGGAGAAAGACAAAAAAAGTAGGAATCAATTCCCAATTTTCTCATGTTGTCTGTCCTTTCTATAAGAGTACCTTTCAGGCAGACAGAAGAAGGTTAATAGGTAACATCCAGTATCATATGATCATTTAACCACATTGGTGTTCTTTGTTTTGTTTTGAATTTGAAAAAACAAAAAGCTCTCTCTTTTTATCATGCACCTGCTACTGTACCTCAGGTAGGTATAGGGGACATCTGAAGAATGGATCACAGCTAGAAGAGTCACAAGAAGATCCCTATCATTTGGATTCCAAGAACTATTTCTCTTTCAATGATGAATCTGATTATTTGGGGGAAAGGGGATTGGCCAACGGCACTCACACAGAGCCAGCGAGCAACGGGCAGGTCTGCCGCTTCCTCGTGTTAGACCCAAAACTATCCGAAACCAAATCGCTAATTCCAGAGCTCACAGACACCCTTTTAGGGTCAGTTTTGCATAAATCACCTTCAGCAGCTCCTACCATCACTGCTTCTATGGGCTCTGCCCCCCTCTGGATGTCTGTTCTTTACAAATAAATGTGTGTATATATTCATATATATATATATATATATGTATATCTATTTTTTAAACTTTTTTCAAAGCAGGAAAAAAAATAAGGAAATAGGAAAGCCCATGGATGCTTGAGTTTTTTCATTATTCCAAAGGCTTTCTCACCTCAGATTCATTCCGTTGCAGGTTCAGAAGAAAAATATCCAAGGCTAGGAGTTAAATTCAAAACATGTAACCGCTTTCTGGTGTCATTTTTTTTTTCTTTCTGACTGAAGGCAAACCATTTGGCTGCTTGTTTCCAAAAAGGCATCTGTCAGCAATCAAAGGGGGAAGAAACGCATGGAGCAAATGCAATTGTTTGGAGTAGTGTTTCCTGGATCATGTTAAATGCTTAAATTGCTCCCCATTATGCTCACCAAATAATTTTATTTCCCACAATCATTGCAATATTTAGCATGTTGGATTTAATCTTGTTTTAAGGCTATTAACAACGGGCAAGGCTTGTGAAGGGCCTAATTGCTCAATGGGAAAGACGGGCTTCCGCCATCCCCATACAGCACAATGATAAAGTTAAACGTGCCTAATTGTTCTGGATTTAAAACACCATTATCCAATAATATTTATCATTTCTTTGTTCTGGACTACCGGGCCATCTGGAGTGAAATCTTCTCAGGCTTCACTCATTCACAAAGTGAAATCTGTCCTCTTGTTTCCCAGCTTACCTTGGGCACCATTCATAAATATTAGATGGGCCTAAGCGGGCTCGGGCCAGGCGCAGCCCATCCTCAGAAACGCAAAAGGAGACGAGAATTGGGGGGCTACTGATTGACAACACCGAAACAGGCAAAGCTAAGCGTTCACGGCTAGCGCTGAAATTTCCACATGCCTTATGGTGCTCCGACGAAAAGACAGAAGGCCAGGCAAGTCCCTGGCTAAAGAAGACCCCGTGGGTTTGTTTTATGTAGACAAGGAAAGAGGGATGAAGCGGATACTAATTCAAAGACAGAAACACTACTTTAAAAAAAGAAAAAAAGCTAACTTGGTAGAAATGACTATATATTGTGCAGTTCTTTCCAAATATTTTCCTCCTTTTCTCTCAATGGTCAGCTGAAAAAAGACCGGTCCATTTGAATAAAACGGAAGGAACAGAAAACGATAAATGTTTTGGCAGGCCAGTTTCTGTCAGAGTTTTCTTCTCTTCCTGGATTCTTGAATCCTACTTAACACTTCCCAGGTTAATTCAGCCCCATTTTCTGTAAACAGAAATGATCCTCTGGCTCAACCAGAGGTGGGACACTGAGTCACCTCTGAGCTGGACAATCTATGCTGTTGGTAGCCAGTCATTTCCTCATTCTACCTCCAACCCCAAAATTATATAAAACAGAGTGATTCATGGTGGGGGGGGGGAGTGGAGGAGGGGGAAAAAGGGAAGAGGGACATTTATTATTAAACTCATTCATTCTCTGAGGACCATTTTCCTGTTTTAAATTATTAAAAAAAAATCTTTAGGGGGCAACTAAAGGACATAGACCCTCCCAAAAGAAGTTGGGCTAGAAGAGCTATTTATTAGGTAAAGAGTCTCAAAATTGTTAGGGGGAAGCATTGACTTGTGGATTTAAACTCTCTTGTGTTTCAATGAGAGGATGTACAGTGTTACTGAAAGTGAAAATTATTGTGTTTCATAGAGTTCAAGAAAAAAATGCTTTTAAACAAGAAAAACAGTTGGGCTGTGAGTGAGCACCTCTCTGCCAACACAGTTACGTTGCCCTAGGAAGCAGCAAGAGATGGCCTTGTCCAGCTTCTGAGGATTCGCTTCTAGGATATTTTCCAGAGCAAGCCTCTTCTCCCAAGATTTCCTTTACAAAAGCACTGAACTACTGGGAAAGAAAAAACCGCAGGGTGCATCTCACCAGCTACCTTTCTAAAAGGATTTCAGCAGGTCCCTGTTTCCTAATGCCATCAAAGGATTCAAATATGACATAAATCCTTCTCCCTGAAGCCCAGAGCTTCTTATTTCAACCTCCCTCTCTTGTGACGGAAAAAACTCTAAAGTGTTCTATGTCACCTCAACTTTCCATGTATTTGTCTAAAAATTCCTCTTCTCCATCACTCTTTCATAGACAGCCCATGTGGTGGATTCGTCACCCTGCCCCCCATTTCCTTGTGGTGGATTCGTCACCCTGCCCCCCATTTCCTTGCAAAAGAATATGTGTGGTTTTTTAATACAAAAAAAAATGGATTCATGTAAGGCACTTAGACATGGTTTCTAGGATAAGGAAGCCTAAATAGAGTAGACTGAAAATGACTGGTCCTTCCATGTTAAAATATGAAAAATTCTACATTTCTGGGACATCACAGGGGTGCCCTGTGTAGGTTGGAAGGGTGTTAGTATATTATAATAGGACCACAGAAAACGCCAACATGTAATTAAAATTCATTAAAATATTATCCAGCTGATCATTCTTGTGAAAATCTATTCACTGTAATAAAATGCCGGGAGATCTCAGAAATGAGAAACTGGAAATATAGAGTCTCTTGTTCACCTCCCTCCAAATTCACATACATATCTATGCACGGGTGCCATGCAGATTTTTTTTTCCAAAAAAAATATATTTTTTTTAAAAAATTAGCTCTACAGTTGGAAAGTGGACCCATTTTTCTGGTTCAGGGATTTTTTTTTTCTTTTTAAAAAAAAAAATTTGCTTTAGATGATTATGGATGAGCCGGACAAACCTAGCTTGAAAATTGTCTAAATTATCGGCTCCCTGCTCTTGTCCTTCAGAAAAAGTGGCCGTGAAAACCAGATACTAAATAAGCGAGAGAGAGAGAGAGAGAGAGAGAGAGAGAGAGAGAGAGAGAGAGAGAGGGAAAAAAAACCCAAAACATTGCATGATAGTCTCTAAGCAGTTCCATCTGTCAAGCAGAAATTTTAGGCTAATAGCCTGTGGCGATCTCCCTGCGTAGTCCACTACCTGCCTTTGTCCTATTAAATCTCTTTATTCTCCTTTTAAAAAGGGGGGAGGGAAAAAAAGGAGAAAAAGAAGGGGGGGTGGAAGGAAAGGAAAAACCTTGTAGACCAAAATCATCTGAGTGATGAAGCCCTAATTTTAACCGCCTCTTTGATGTGTGGCTGTGGGCTGTGGGGCGCTCCAAAAGCAGAGCTAAGACAGTGGAGCAGTAGATGACTTCTCATCTGCACCTCACCTTGCCACTGGGTCTGGGAGAGATTGGTTCATTGTCAAGGAGACTTTTTTTTTTTTACCCATGATTCCATATGGTATGGACCGGACTACATGTTGCCCAACATGCCATCGCAAATGTTTTCTCAATTAGGTGTCTTATCTCCCGTGAGTTAGCATCAGATGAGGCTTGCTGACAGCGTCATGGCAGCTAAAGCTTCCGATGGCTCCATCAAATGGCAGCTCTGCTACGACATCTCGGCCAGAACTTGGTGGATGGTGAGTTGGCAGCCGGAGCTGCCTTTTTTTTTTCCCTTCCTCCTTTTTTTTTTTCCGACTTTCCCTCCCTCTTTGACAAAATGTCCCAGACCTCACATTCATCAAATTAACATTTGATTTTTTTCACACTCTTCCAGGGCCGCCAGCCTGGCTCCCCCTGTTCCTTCTTGCCTCGTTCGCTCTTCCCCTGCCACTCTGGGCTCTGAGTTTCCAGGAGTTGGCCACAGGACAGAGCTTGTTTCCGTCTGGGGTGGGATAGGGGTGGGGGGGCTTGGTCGGGGCTGAGGGAGGGGGGGCGCTTTGAAAATTGATCATTTAATTTTGATGATTGTTTTAAGTGTGGAAAGTTTTTGCGCTGCACGTTGGGGTTGAGTGGGGACTTGATAAAACTGGGGGTTTTGTTCTCGGTGCCTTAGTTCTGTCTTACACTCTGGTTTCCAAGGACAATATTTTCTGATGACCTGAGATGGAGAGTGAAAGGGGAGGAGGGGACAGCTCCATTCTTAGAGGGGGGGGGCCGGTGGAATTAAAACCCCAACTAGTGAATTTCGAGGTCCACAGGCAGATGGCCTGAAATCGCCTCCTCTGAGGTCTCGAGCTGAGGCTTCCCCACCACTTCCCCACCTCCAACTTCACTTCCTTTTGGAATAAAACAGGTCCCCCCCTCCCCGGCCTCCTTGTCAGCACTCCGGGCATGTGCGAGCTCGGGCCCCCCATCTTCTAGCTCCGAGCTGCTACGGGGCCCATCAAAGTTGGAATAAAGTCCTAACATGCGCCACAGAACGAGTTAACTCACATGTCGTGGTCGGCCAGGCCAGGCAACCTTTGACATCTCGTATCCATAAGAGGTAGAGTGAGTCAGGAGGATGCACAATGGTTCATTGTGGCCGGGGATGCCGGTCCTGTTGTGAGCAAGAGAGTCCTCAAATCATTACCGCCCTCGTTAGGGTGGTGTCCGTTAAGGATTAATTCGTTAGCAGCGCATTTCTCGTTTTCGGTAATTATTATTCTTGTGGCAAGCGTGAATTCTTCCAGGGAGAGAAAAAAGTTTGCTGCCAGAACAATGAATGTATTATCCGTTTCTAACTGGACCGTGAACTCCAGCTCATTTCACATAGATATCAGTTTAAAAAAAAAAAAAAGAAGAAGAAGGGGGGGTGGTGTTTAGGGGGGCTGGGGGGGACTGGCGAATGGAATTACAAAACAAGCCGTGATCGGTTTCATTGTATGAACCACTGAAACTGTTTCCCTTCCCTGGTCCTGCCCTGACTGATTTTCGGGATCATTTTGGGGAAGTTTGGAGGAGTTCTGAGAACTGAGAGACTTTTAAAAGTGACCTACGGAAGGATGGAAGCGGTGCATTGTATAGGCACATCCTGGGACTTGAGTTAAGGTGGCTGTGTGTGTGTGTGTGTGTGTGTGTGTGTGTAACCGTGTGTATGCGGCCGGGTGTGTATTTTTACTTTTAATTTCTTAACTCTCCATTAAAGTCTTGCCCGGTGGTTGCCAGGCGAATGTTGCATTGTAGCTTTTGGTTAATTAGACTAGTGGAAGACTAACCACTTAGCTCCTGAAATTTTATTCACACTACTTATTTTCCAATTAGACTTTCTGCCAGGGAGAAAATGAGTTTTTACTTGTCTGCTCGGATGCTGTTACCTATTCTTTTGCTTCTGGTTAAATGCGAAATAGAAATGTATCAATGAGTTCGGCGATTGGTTTTCTTTAAGGAGTTGTAAGCTTTTGGGGTGGGGGGGGGGCGTGGAAGAAAAACAGTGCATGCTGATGGACAGAGGGTATTTTTTATAGACTGTTACATTTTTGGTAGTAAAATGTGTCATCCTTTTATTTGGTGAGACTCACCGAGCACTGCTCCAAACGGGCACAACTCTAATCTCTTTCTCTAAAGTTTCCTTGGAAGTTGCTTTGCATTTAAAATTATTTTACAGATGTTTTACTGCTGGGGATATAAAATATAAAAGTGATGGAAACATTTAGTAATGCACTTGACTAAAAATAAACAAGACGATAGCCACACATGCTGTTGTTTACATTGAACTCAAGGGAATCTCTTCCAAACTTTAAGGCACCCCTAGATCTCTGTTCTGAAAGGAACAAGAAACCAGTGTTCTCTAAAGGAAGCTAGGGAAGTTGGCTTAAAAGAGAAATCAATTCGCTAGAGCTGAAATTAACAATGTAGGACCACATTTCGGAAACATTATTTGCGAATAATTGCAACACACATTTTCCAGCAGTGATGGAAAATCTAGTCCTTTGGGAAACCAGGAAACAGGTCTAATTAAAATGAAAGGCGAAATTCGGATTGCAGATTTATTTATTTTTTGCTACTTCTATTTTCCCTTCTGACGGTCAGCCTCTTCTTTAACTCCCCCCCCACACACACCCCGCTGTGTCCCTTAACCAAAAAAGCAACCAAATAAAAACACCCCAAAACCCGAGCAAAGGGGGAAATGACAAATAAAGCAGATCCCACTTAACTAGAATTCTGATACAAGCCTAGAGTTTTTCATGGAAGGCAAAGAAAGCTTTGGAAATTACCTCATGCATCATCAAGGTCTCCCGCTGCAGAGTGAGAAACTTCAGTTGAGTCCTCCCAGCCTACATACAAAGGGATTTCACTGAATGCCCCTTCCGCCCATGGAGACTCAGCTGCCAAGGCCGGGATATGCAATTTTGCTTTTTAATGAATCGTAAACAATTTGTATGGCAAACGAGTTTGTTTGTTTTTGTTCTGGGGCATGTGTGGAGCGGAGTTGTAGCCAGTTACAGAGTTATCTACTGTCGCAGAACATATCCAATGATGGCAAGATTCTGTAATTTTTTTTTTACTTTCCCCCTCCAAAAAAAATAAAGACCTGTTATCAGGAAAGAAACTACTTTATAAAAGGCTGAGGAGAATGTCCTCTTTCCCTCCTTTTTTTTCCTTCTCTCTTCTTTCTTTCTCTCTTCATTTCCTCCCTCTTATGTGAATTCTACTTCTGTCTCCTTTTCCCCCCATGCTTATTGATAACTAGTGGGAGATTAGATCATTAGGTTGAAAAGGAACAGATTTTTGTCCTGGAGCTACGGAGCCTCACTCTTGGACGAGATGTGGGTCCTTGGAGTAGCCATCCTCGCCTTCCAAATTAACCTTTCATTTGTGACGCTTATTTGGAGGTTTATAGGTACAGAATGTAGCAAATATTCAATTCGCCTTTCCAAATCAAAAGGGAACAGGGGGTCGGGAGAACCCAAAATCAAAGGAAAACTTTTTTATTGCATCTAGAACATGATAAACAAACTTTGTCTTTGACTAGAAGTCTGGCTTCTTCGTTATGTATAGATTTTTAACATTAATTACGTTTGTCACTGCCACTTATGAGAAATCTTTTGAAATCTGAGCCTCTCCTCTAATGCTTTAATCACGCAAATCAAGAAATAGATATTACGTATCAATTTAGACTAACGATGTTGTGACATCTCTCACTGAAACCTTCCCGACAGGAAAATACAAAAATCCCCCTCCACTTTCAAGGTTTGCAAATGGCACATCAATTGCCTGAGCTACAAACATAATATTGAGGGATTTCTTGACCTACAGAGCCTTTATTTATCGAATTTCTATATGGCAGACAATATAAAAAAGTGGGAGGGGGGAGACTCCATTGCAGTCATCTGTTGATTGATAATAAGGTGCGTGGGATAATTGCAGTAACATTCATCTCAAAAAAAAAAAAAAAAAAAAAAACATTTACCCTTACTTACTGGTACGCAGTCCAAAAAAAATAAATTAGAGTGGACAAAAAGACAGAATATGAAATTACCTCTGTAGTTTCCTGAACTGATATGAGATCCGTGGCATTTATTTTGGATATCTTAACAGTGCAAGTCTTTTTTTTTTTTTTTCCCACCAAGAGCTGTCCATCATCCCATCAAAATTCTCAGGACACGCCATTTTCCTCAAGGACCTTCTTATCCTCGGGACAATCCCCCACCATTTCAAAAGGGCTTGTACACAGAAGATTACAAAATGTTTTGGTGACTTATCTTTAGTTCAAGTTTGACGATGTCAATAAATCCCTCAGCTCCAGAAAACTTGCAGAATGAATGACAATCTCACTGAGGCATAACTGAGAACTCATATTTCATTGAAACCCCTTTTCCCACCTTTGATGGATATTTCCAATTCGCCATAGAAACTGTATTTTCACTCTTCATTTTTAAAATGTCATTTCTTAACTGAACAATGCTTGACAGTGACTCTTTACTGATTTTTACTAAACTCAGGGTAAAAAAGATTTTTTTTCTCTCACATCGGTTTGCCCCATCTCTTTCCAAATATTGGTCAAAACAGCGAGGGGCCGGGAAGGGTGTCCTATAATAGTTAACTAGGAGAAGTGTAATCATGAAGAGCAGACTTGGGCCTTTGTAACATGACTAAACTCTCAACAGCAACTTCCGAGAGGAGGAGCGATTCTAAATAACTTTTTAAAAAAATTATATTTCGTGTTGTAATGCAGAGGGATAGTTTTACACATCTCTCTTGACTGAAATATCTTAATATGCAACCATTAAAATGTCTGTGGCTTCTTATTCCAGCTTCATTTATAAATGTTTGTGCCCAAAGACCACGATTCTTAAAAGTATAAACCATTAGGGTGTACACCATCGGAGGCCCATTTCAATGAACAAATACTATCATTTCTTTTCTTCTCACACTCTCTAATAAAACATTCATTTTCCATGACTATAAGCCAATCCTACATGACATCTTTTGCAGTCGTGTTCACTGTTTGGGAAGGAAGGGAGCTTTTTGAAATCATGGATCCATTTGGCTGCTGGTTTTTAAAAATCAAATCCACATCCTCTCAAAGCAACTTCTTCAGAAATATGCTTGGCTGGGTCCTTAGACTTCAACTATCTTTTTAAAAAATCTTAATTTCCTATTTCTACACTCATATTTCGCCCGTGAACTTTAGATAGTAAAATACAAGCTTTGTCCCGGTTGATTTTCTCCCCGCTTTCCTTCACCTGTCCCGAATATCATTTAAGGAATGGTTTTAATTTAAAATCCAGAGTCAGGGGCTGATTAGAAGACAGGAAATTGGAGGATTAAACTGTCTGGTTGAACTTCCTTTTCTTATCAGCACTCAGTAACTTACACTGGATTATAAACTCAACAAGACAGTTTTTAACAGTGTTTTTCTGCACACTTTTGTGTATGTTTGTGTCCATCGGTGTATGTTTATGAACGAATTTATGTGGAAACGTGCGTCTCTAAAAAGAGAGCAGAGAAAATGGCAAATTCTAAGCTGGTGTTTTGTTTCATTTTCCCTCCCACTAGAAATAGTGGGCTCGTTTGAGACCCAGGCTGCTGGGATGCAAGGCCATCGAGGTTGGTTTCCTCAAGGATATTGTTTAAATGAAGTTTCTCTTTCAAGCACTTTCTATGAAGCTGAGAAAATAAGGAAGGAAAAGCTTTAAGGAAGAAAATGAGATTGATGCCATTGTTTTCTAAGAGAAAGATGGATTCAGGAACCGCTAAAGGGATCCTCCAGGATCAGAGACAACCAAGACAGGGAAGTGAGGTGGCTGCTGGTTCAGGAGGAAGCTGGGGGTTAGCTCAGCTCCTTCTCTCTCAAGCTGGAGAGGAAATCAGCTGAGGAACGGGAGCGGGTTATGGAAGCATGGCTGGGATATCACAAGTGGGAGCATCCCTGGGACATGGAGGTGCAGGGGAATGAAAGTAGAGGCAGGAGGACTTTTGTGTGCCCAGATCAGCAGGACCAGCAAAATCCCAACTGTCCTAGACTGAGTTATTCCCGATGACCCTCCAGCCTAGGAATTGTTGTGTGAGTCCCCTCTCCGTCTCTTTGTCTCTGTGTCTTATTGGTCTCTCTCTGTCTCTGTGTCTGTTTATGTCTCTGTCTGTCTCTCTGTGTGTCTCTTCCTCTCAATATTTCTCTCTCCATATCCTTCTCTTTCTCTCTCTCTGTCTAGCTCTCTGTCTTTTTCTGTCTCTTTCTCTGTTATTCTCTGTGTCTCTATCTTTGTGTGTCTCCCCCTCTGCATCTCTCTCTCTCTCTCTCTCTCTCTCTTTACATATATATGTATACACACACACACACACACACACACATATATCCTTCTCCCTCTCTTCTCTCAGTCTGTCTGTGTCTCTGTGTATCTCTTTCTCCCTCTCTCTGCCTCTCTGTCTCTCTGTTTCTGTCACTGTCTCTATCTCTCTGTGTGTCTCTGTCTATCTCTGTTTCCATTTCTGTTTGTCTCTGTGTGCTTGTCTGTCTCTGTCTGTCTCTGCCTTGACTAAGTGCCTCCCTCTATCTTTCTCTATCTCTGTCTTTGTCTCTATCTTTCTCTATGTCTCTATCTCTCTGTATCTCTCTTTTCCCCCTCTCTTTCTCTTCCTCTCCCCTCTCTTCCCCCTGTCTTGCATATAGTTAGGGACTCAGAAATATGAGATGTGATTTTAATTAACTGAAGTATCATGGAATAGTGGGCATGCAATTTATCGGTCTTAGATCAGAAAAACCTGAGTTCAAATCCTTCCTCAGATACTTACTATCTTTGTGACAAAAAAAAAAAGCATCTAATGTCTCCATGCCTTAATTTCCTGTTCTGTGAAGAGAGGTTCTCCATGGCCAGTTCCTAGTCTATCCTTCACCCTGTTCTGAAACGTGCTACAAGAGCAACCTCTCTGGATCTCTTTTCCTCCTATGCAAAATGAGAAGTTTGGATTTGATGATTTCTGATGTCATTTCCAGTTTTAGATCCATGATGTATGACTGGGATTCTCCTTATATAATCCTTGATGCTAGGATCAATTAAAAGGAGAAATAGTAGATTAACCTGTCAATAAACATTTATTTATTAAGTATCTACATTGGACCAGGCTGGGGCTACTAGGAGGTACAGTGGAGAGGGTAGTGGAGAGAGCATGAGCCCGGAGTCAGGAAGTACTAACTTCAAATCTGTCCTCAATATACTTGCTAACTATATGACTGTGGACAAGGCACTTAACCCCTATTTGACTAGGTTCCTCATCTGTAAAATGGGGACACACTGGAAAAGGAAATGGCAAATTACACCAGTGTTTTTATCAAGAAATCCCCATGAGATCATGTAGAATTGCATTTGACTAAATGACAGGACAACATCAAGCAATTATGCTAAGCCTTGGGAATACAAAGAAGGGTACAAGATAGTCCCTGACCTCAAAACGCTTACAGTCTAATCTGATAGGACAGACAACATGCAAACAGCTATGTACAAACACACTCTATGTGGAAACATTTGGAGGTGATCAGCAGAGGAAAGGTGCTAGAACTAAGGGAGATGGGGAAAGCTTCTGGTGGGAAGCTGGATTTTATCTGGGCCCCAGAGGAAGCTAAGAAGGAAAAGATGAGGAAGGAGAGAGTTCTATACATGGACAACATAAATGCTGAATAAGAACAGGAATTAATTTCTGCTCATCAAACATGAATGGCTAGAAGCCGTGAATATCTCTAGAAGTCATTTTCCCAGGACGATGACACACCAAAAAAATCAAAAGTAAATATAATGAAATTATAAAGATCAATAGTATAAAGATTATAGTAATAAGAAGACATTGAATTTGTTTCCAGGCTTTCTCAATGCATCAATTAATTATACTGATTTCCCCCCTTCTATTTAAAAAAAATTATCAATCATAGGAGGTGATTCTTGGGCAGAAGAGGAGAAGGTAAAAATAGAATATAAGGATGATGGAGTAACATGAAGTAAACATGAAGTAAAAACATTTTATGAAGGCTTTTTATCTATGAAACAGAAGGGACCAAAAGTTCACATAGAAAAAGAAGGTGCTTTGTCTTTATGGTTAGGAAAGTTGAGATTGAGAGAAAGTAAACTATCTCCTCAACAGGTAGTAAGTGATAGATTAGAATCGAAAATCTAGATTCACATTCAGGTTTCCTGCCCCCAGATCCAGCCCAGCTACACCAGAAGAATGGAGGACCATTTAAAGTTGAGAGAGACCTTAAAGATTACCTAGTCCAGGGACTATTTTGAGTTGGGTGAGAGAGAACTGCAAAAGCCAATTTTCTCATTTTACAGATGGTGAAACTGAGGTTAAAATGATACATATAGACACTACATTCTTTACCCTTTTCCTACAAAACCAACCTCGTTGCAATTGAAATAGAAAACTCACCCCCCTCAAGAAAAGAGATTCATGGCTCACATTCTTCCTTTGCAGGATTAAGGCCATTTATTCCGCCTCATGCCATAGGTGATTATCCCCATTCCCCTGCGAAGAAAGCAATGGCACATGAATGTGTCTTTGGCCGGCCCCCAAGAGGTCAGCAGCACAGGCTCAGACCGGTCTCTGCCCTACTTAGGAAGGGTGCTGATGTCGTCTGGAACAGGAGGCAAGCGTGTGTTTCAAAGGATGCGATTAGTTGTATTAAAATACCAGTTTTAATCAAAATATGGAGGGCTCTGAAGAGCTCGATGATGAAACTAATCCAGTGTGCACATGTACACCCTTCCTAGTGGGCCAAATAGCGAGGAGATTCTCCATATGCTGCTCCATGTAGACTTAGCAAATGTTTCCCTCTCTTGAATGGATTCAGTGCAGAAGGTCTGTTCCTCCCCAAACACAGGCTTTTGGATGTGAAATTTGGACACGGGACGCTCCCGATCCCCGTGCGTTCCTCTGCTCCGATGTCCAGAGCAGAAAATTGCTAACCGAAGGTTTGTTCCAACAGGGACGGCGTTTGGCTTGAGAGAAGCCCCCGTGCAGAATATATGTTGACTAATGGGATGGAATTCAGGACACTCGCTCCATGTAAACATCTATTTTCCAGACAAGTGCCGACCGTAAACTTAACAATCTGTCTCTGCCAGGGCCCTTTGGTGGATTGTGGGAGATACCACATGGCCTGCAGATTTTTATTACTAATAATTCCAGCTTCTTTCATGGCCCTTGATCCTTCCCCCGACTGCTCTCTGGCTTTTCAAATGGATGTTAATTGGGACTAACAATCAAGGGTCTGATTCTCTCCAAACTGCAGGTCAGAGATTGGACTTGGGATAGTCGAGAGCCGGCAGCCCTCTGAAAGGTGGCTCTGTTTGGGGAAGGCAAGGATTCCATCCGGAAGGGTAAACAGTGCCCTGCCGCTCAGAGGCAGAACGTGACCCTCCACGTACAGGGCCTAGATAGACAGAATAGGTAGTGACCCATATAGTCTGCATCCGGAACACTGAGAAAGATTGAAGCATACATTCACACATCCCCTGGTGAATTAAAAGGCTTTCGATAACACAAGGAGAGGGTTCCTTCAAGTTTTAAATTTTGGGGGAATAAGATTTTAGTGAAAATTCTCCTCAAAAACAAATTACCTTGATTTTTTTTAACTTATTATGCTAAGGTGTAAATGACTGATAGGATATAGTATGCTAAGGATGGGTTTTGAATAAATGAATGACTGAAGGAGATGATGACATTCGCATGAGAGACTTGGGTGGCAGAGTGGGTAGAGTACCAGGCTTGGAGCCAGGAGTTCAAATTTGACCTCAGACACTTAACCAGACCTGGACAAGTCACTTACCCACTGCCTAACTCAGTAACTTTATCTGTAAATGGGGATAATAAAACATTTATCTCCCAATGTTGTGGTGAGAATCCAGTGAGATAATATTTGTAAAGGACTTGACGAACCATAAATGCTAGTCGTTATTATAGGCACTAGGTGATGCTACAGTGCATGGAGAGCTAGACTTGGAGTTGGAAAGACCCAGGTTCAAATGTGACCTCAGACTTCATAACTGTGGGATGCTGGGAAAATCCCTTAACCACTATCTGCCTCAGTTTGCTTATGTGTAAAATAAAGATAATTTTTAAAAATCCTTCCTGTAAGGGTCAGATGGGATGTTTTACAAACCTTAAAGTGCAATTATTGTGAGGATGTTGATGATGGTGATGATGATGATGGTGGTGGTGGTGATTATGATAGTGATGCTCATGATACTGATTCTGATGATGGTGATGATGATGGTCATGATAGTGATGATGCTGATGGTGCTGGTGATGATGATAATGATGATGATGATGATAGCAGCAATAATGATGATGATGGTAATGATGATGGTGATGAGGAAGAGGAGTCTGGGTATCCAAATTCCAGGAGAAGAATCATTACTTAGTGGTTAAGCTGGAGAGGAAAAAGACATGTTTCACAAATTTCAGAGTCAATTCTACCTGTCTACCATACCTGAAAGCAAAAAATCTCTCATTTCTATTTTTAATATGTTGTTGTACTTTGTTTTTGCTTTACTTTCATTTCTTTTTAAAATTACTTTTAAAAAGTAATCAAATTAAAATTTTAAAAAAGTAATCCAATTTTAAATTTGATCCAAGAGGAAGTAATAATAAGTCCTTTATAATAACTATACATAATTAAGCAAAATAAATTCCCACACTGACCAAGCCCAAAATGGGTCTCATTCTGAATTCAGAGCCTGGCACTTCTCTGACAGCTGGATAACCTTCAATATTATCAATATGTCCCTCCTCTTTCTCCTACAAAAAGAATGATCTCCTGCATCAAAAATCATATTTAAAAAAAAGAAGGAAGGCAAAAAAATAGTTGGGCAAAACCAAGTGCTCCATTAATCACATGTACTCATATGTACAATGGTCCATACCTGTAGCTCTTCACCTCTGCAGAGTAAGGAAAGAGGTTAAAATACACATTTATGTAGCATCTTATATGCAGGAGAAAAAGGGAGGTCAAAGAAACTGAATCTGAATCCACATAAATTCCATGTGACTTTGGACAAGTCACTTCCCTGAGCCTCAGTTTCCTCATCTGTAAAATGGAGGGAGTAAGAGAATGTTGCTGACCCCTAAGACATTTCAAGAACTAAGTCTATGGTCTTGTGATTTTATCAATCCAATGAGATCTAAAGACTGGAAGGGTAATTATTCCCAATTTACATTTGAGAAAGATGACTTTCAGGGACATCACATGGCCATAAATGGAATAAGTAGATTTCAGACCCAAGTGGAATATCCCCTCCTCCTCTGATTAGATTTGCCAGTCAGGAATAGGACAGAAAAGTATTTTGAATGAACAGGAAAAAGAAATTGTGAGCAGACTATATCTGGAATAGCAGATCTCAGATCCATGCTCTCTTCTACATATATATACATACATATATGTATGTATATATATATATATATATGTATGTATGTATGCATATAGTGTGTGTGTATGTGTATGTAACAATTTAAATAACTTACCCTTTTTTCCCATACCCGTCTTTCCAATGTACATATGCCCAACAACTTCATATCTTTCCATGATGGAGAAATAATATATTTTCCTGAATGAAAGGTTTTAGAGAAAAAGATAAATCTTTTTTTTTTTTTTTTTTTTTTTTTTTTTTGCTGAGGCAATTGGACTTAAGGGACTTGCCCAGGGTCACACAGCTAGGAAGTGTTAAGTGTCTGAGGCCAGATTTGAACTCAGGGTCTCCTGACTTCAGGGCTGGTGCTTTATCCCAATAAGAGAAATTTTTACAAATGAATAAGATTGACATAGGGAAACTCCTAGGAGTACAAAGGCCCAAATTCAAGGCCTGGAGCCATTATTGACAATCTGTGTGATGGACTTTCCAGTTCAATCCAACACATACAAATCAAGGGTAGTAAGGTTCTGGACTGAGTCCTGGAGATGATGACAAATCCCAGAGCCTACCTTCAAGAAGCTTACAATCTGGGCCTTGGGTAAATCAACAAGCATTTATTAAGTCATATATAAATGCAAGTTGGGTTGGGTTGGATCAGTCAACAAGCATTTATTAAGCCCCCACTAGATGTCTCTTAGAGAGGCCATGGAAGCTGGCTTTGAAGGCAGCAGGAACACCTAGATCTTGAGTTGTATCACCATGAACCTCTGCCTTGATTTCTCAGTGATTCTTTAAGACTAAAAGTCATAGAGGAGGTGCTCGTGAGGAAGTATTCTCATCTGAGAATTCAGTGAAATTGGAAATCCCTTCCCTAAACTGATTCTTGTCTCCTGTGCCTCAGTTACTGTGCCAAGCACTGGAGAGGGAGCCAAACGTAAGTCCCTGCTCTCAAGAAACTATTAGGGAGGAGTTCTTCTGTTGCGAGAAACAGCTTGTGCATAAATTACATGGAAAGTAATTTGGGAAAGAGAGATGGGCATCAGTAATTAGGGAGAGAAGGGGATCACTCTCTAGGAGGTAGCCCCTGGTGGGCTCCACATTAAGGAAGTTGGGAATTCTCTTGTTTCTGAAGTTTTTTTTTTCTTTTTCATCAAAAAAACTCACAACTCAAATCTCTTCAATAGAATTTCCCAGAGACAGCATTCCCCCCCGCAAAAAAAAAAAAAATCCTTTATCAGGCCATTTCTCACAGAATGGAATTGAATTTTCTCAATTTATAGTTAGTTACTTCAGGTTTTCAGAAAAATACCTTGATCTCAGGGAAGACAGGGCAATATCAGGGATTTCCCTGACTTAATTGGGAGATAGTTCACATTTGCATAAGGTTTGGGGGATCATATATATGATTTCATTTGACTCTCAACACTAACCTATATGACAGAAACTGGAAGTATTATCAAGCCAACTCACTCACCTCTCAACCTTTTACTTATATGGAAAGTGAGATTGCCCAACACGTAGTAGGTATTTCATAAGTGTTTGTTGGTTGACTGATTGACCCAGTGGGAAATGATTTAGCTAAGAACACAAAAGCACTTTAAGAAGTAAGAAAATGTCTAATCCAACTCCTATAACAAAATGCGCTTGCTTTGTTTTGTTGTTATTGTTTGTTTGTTTGTTTTTGTTTAATAAATTATATGAATCTTCTGAAAAGCAATGGAGTATAGTAAATAGAAATCTGACCTGAGAACCAAGAAGCCTTAAATTGAAATATAACTTTTGACACATTAGTTGTGGAAGTCTTTCTAAGAAGAGAAATTGTAAACAGGTTGCAATCAGCCTCAGTGAAGGGATTTTCCACCAGCGAATTTGAAGCTTCTTGACCAGATGTATCATACCCCTCTTAAGCTCCCCACTTCAGGTCCCCAGGTTCAATGCATAGGACAAAAAAACAAAGGAGCTACTGTTACAATAATGTCCTTCTGGCTCACCAATAGCCAAAAGTCACTTAGAATGGGATTCAAGAGCCACCTGGCTTAGACAGACTCCTTTAATAGGAAAGTCCAAGATCGTTGTCAATAGTTCCCACTCAATAGTGCTTCTTTCCTTTTGTTATATCATGTAATCCTTACAACAGCCTTATTAGGCAGGTACAATTAGTGTTCCCATTTCACAGATGGAGAAATTGAGACTCATGGAAGTTAGGTGACTTGTCCAGGATCACAAAGCTAGTTAGTGTCTGGGACAGAATTTGAATTCAAGCCTTCCCATCTTAACACGCTCTATTTCTTTTTTGATCATCATTGCCATAGCAGACAAGATGGCCAATTTGAATTACTGGGTCCTGAATCAGCTAAGAAGTATGCTAAAGGGCTGAATCAGCTATAAAGTATTCTAAGAAAGGCATATCTTTTGGGAGAGTTTCCATTATAAATTCATCCTTAGTGCTTACCACAGTACTGTCACATAGTAGGTGCTTAATGAATATTTATTGAATTTACTGAATTGAATTTCCACTAGGTATATAATTAGCAGCAAATTATATTATTGAATTTTAAGTTTTTTTATGTTTTGTTTTGTTTTTTTACCTCTGAAGTTTCTACTTCTTCAGAACTTTTGGTCATCTATTCCCATCCAACCATACACCCCAGTGCTCTGAATTCTCTCAGCTACTCATCGCTTGGGACTATGTATTGACCTCTATAAAGTGCAAATAACCCAACAAGAAAAATGGGTTAAACCTGTTACACCATGGAGAGGACTGATTTATTCTTTGCTGGTTCATCATACCACTCCTGACTCTATTACCCCCTGAGAATCTGTCCAGTTTTCCCTATACCTTTTCTCATAGTGATCTCATCATCTCCCATGATTTATTCCCCCCCAGGAAGGTAACTCCCATATTACCTTCCTGTACCTAGCACGTACACAGCCACAGTATCTTTGCCAATCCTCAGCCCCACATCACCAAGTGCCTCTAAGACATCTCAAACTAGGCGTCCCATAAGTACCCCAAGCCCAGCAGATCAAATAGAGAACTCACAAAGTTTACCATAAACTGCTTTACTGTGCAACCCAGCTGGCTATTTATAGGCACAACATCTCCACTTGACCAACAGCTGATGTGATGGTCTGGTGTCTCAGCTCCAGAAATGGGCTGAACCTGATACTGGATTATTTCCCATCTACTTGTCGGAACAGATCATTCCTCCTCCTCCTCACCTGGGAGAATACTCAGCCTCCTTTAAGGATTAGTGTTTGGCGCACAGTAGGTGCTTCATAAATGCTGATTGGATTAGACTGGAAGTCAATTCAGGAGTGACTTTTTATAACAGCAATTCCCCAATTATTAGTACCTCCTGTGCACTTGGACTTAACACACACACACACACACACACACACACACACACACACACACTACTTTGTATTTGCCTTGTATATTTGGTATTGACGTAACTGTGAATATATTGCTTCCTTACCAGAGAATGTCAGCTCCATGAGGGTTTGCTTTTGCCTTTGTATTCCCAGTGCCAGGAACAAAGTTGACATTTTTAAAATGTTCTTTTGATGAATTGCTATTGATTTCCTCAAGGGGAGAACAAAAATCAATATTATACAGTTGTTGACCTCAAGGAACTTGCAAGAGTAAACACTATAATGCAGTAGGGAAGATAAGGACTACCAGCAAAGTAGACCCTGGGTTCAAATTCAACCTCTGACATTTACTAGTCATTAACCATAGACAATTATTTAATTTCTTTATATTTCGATTTATAAAGGAGTATATTTTTATGGCTCTTTTATAAAATGGGCATAAAAATATCTGTAGTAACTTATTCTCTGTTTTGAGGTTCAAATGAGATTAAGTGGGTAATTTTATTCCAAATCTTGAAGAACATGGAATTCTGAGTGAAAATTAATAAAGACGTATCTCTTCAAATTACATAAGTGTATTTTTTGAATCTTTTGTTCCTATCACTTCCTTATCCCAAATATATGAGTCCCCAATATATATGTCACATGGCTATCTCTCCGTTGAGTGAACACTTTTGGGGGGAAAAATTGGTGTTTATTATCTAGAGAATCGCAGACTCCTAGCAAATTGCTTTATATGTACATGTCAGCAACTTACTAATGTTTGTTGAATTGAAATAATCATGGTGGAGCCAAAAGACTGTTTGATTTAGAGTCGAGGCAGTGGAGTTCAAATCCTGGCAAGCTTTTTATGACCTCTGGTCTGGCTGGAACGGGGGTGGGGGTGGGGGGGTGGGGAGATATGTCCTTTGCCAAATGAGGGCAATTGAGTTAGATGGCCTCTGACTCCCTTTCAGGTCTAAATAGATGATCTCCTGATTTTTGGCTCCTAGGCAAGTGACATCATTGGTCTACTTGAGAAAGGAGGGGAGTGGCCACTGCCCAGCCAGCTCTGACCATGAGGCAACCCTCCACATCCCATCCTATTTTCACCTTACATCACCTTATATCACCTCTATCCCCACAAAATGACCCTGAGAAGGAAATGGCCAACCAATCCAGTGTCTTTGACAAGAACGTCCCAAATGGGGTCATGAAGTAGGACATGACTGAGACAAGTGAACACCAGCATGTACACATGATGTTTTATTCAGTAGGCTCTCCCTATATGAATGAATACACAGATATTATCCCAAATGTATACAAATATATTTTATATTCAAATTAGATGAAAAGTCACTCCTGGGGAGACCTTATATAACCTCAGATGAGCCATAAAGGAAATTTTCCCAACCTTCTGCCCTTCAGGATTTTTCCCAGACTAAATTAGATTAAAATGAACCAAAAATAAATTAAATCTCAAAGATAAATCACTTGAAGAGGAGCATTATTGGAGAGCAATATGGAACCTTATTTAGGTGTAGAATGAGGAAACTGGGCAGTTCATCACAAAATAATGGGACTGTACAATCTCAAGGTCAGATGATCCCTTAGTGACCACCAAGTCACACCTAAACAAAGAACCTGCTCTACGTCATGTCCAGCAAAAGGTCACCCTGATGCTGCTGGAAGACCTTCAGTTAAGGAACAATCCACTAACTCCTTGAGCCAATTAGGCGGTCGTTACTGATTTGTTAGGTGCTTATTATTAAGTGCTGGGGATATAAGGAAAGATCAGACTTAGCATCTGTGCCTGAAAAGTTCACAGCACAATGGGGGACATGGCTAAAGGCAAGATAAATCAGAGGTGATTAGCAGAGGGACCACACTAGAACTAGGGAAGCTTGGGAAAGGCTTCCAGCTGAAAATGAGGTTTTAGGTGAGCCTTGAGGGAGACTAGGAAAGGTAGAAGGATGGAGAGAGTTCCAGGCAAGGGGAACAAGCAAAAAAAATCCCCAGTCTGCAAGTGGAAAATCTTGTCTTGTTCAGGGAACAGTCAGGAGATCTGCCACACTGGGTTGAAGAGTTCTTGGGGACTGTGGGTAGAGTGGAAAAGGAGGCAGGTTATAAAAGGCTGCCAACACCCAAAAGAGGATTCTCTTTGATTCTGGAAATGACTGGGAGCCTCTACAAGGGAGCACTCTAGCCTAGGGGCAAAGAGATGGAACTGAGTCTAGAATCAGGCAGCTCTGAGTTCAAATCTAAACTCAGACACTTACTATGAGATTCTGGGCAAATTACTTCATTTTTCTCTACCTCAGTATCTCAGCTGTGTGTGTGTGTGTGTGTGTGTGTGTGTGAGAGAGAGAGAGAGAGAGAGAGAGAGAGAGAGAGAGAGAGAGAGATATTAAAATTCAAAACTGTGATTGATATAAGGAATTTGCCCAGTGAAGAAAGCCTTTCTATGGAGGGGAAGGGAATAAGCACAAAATAGCACTTATTCCATGGCAGGCACTGCACAAGGTACAAATCGCTCCTGCTTCATATCTAAAGAGATAATTTTAGAGATGCATTGTCCCCACTTTAGAAATAAGAAAACTGAGGTTAGAGAGTCTTAAATCTAATGATGAAAGGGACCTCGAGGGCTATTTTCTCCAACTTCCTCAGTTTCTAGACAAAAGTAATTCGTCCAAGAGGGATCTGAACGTTCCAAATCCTTTCTACAATTCCACAATGTCTTCCAAAGTAGGGAAGTTCTGTGTTCTAATGTGCCTCGAGCTCTTAATCCCCATGTGACACACAATAGGTACTTAATAAGTGTTTATTGACTGACTGATTTCCAGTTTTTTCTATGTTCTAAGTCTAAGAACCTTCCACCTCATTTTTTTACTCCACAGTCCCCGCATTCTGTTTTAAAGTACCTTCCAGTTTGGGCAATCTCTGATCTAAAGTCCCTTTCATCTCCTAATCTGTACCTATGACCTGGCTTTGGTCTCTGCCCTCATGTCCCCTTGGGTTCTAAGTCTATGAAGTTAGGCTCAACCTCTCAGAGAGTACAGGGGTAGAGATTCCTTCCTCTGGGAGATCACAGAGCCTTGATGTGAGGATCCAATCACCATAATTCCCCGGAGTCTCCTGATAACTTGGCGAGCCCTTTCTTCTCCACTATTCCCAATCCACCACGTGGTTTCTTGAGTCAGGTCAAGTAGCCTTCGTGACCCTTATTTTACACGTAGATTAAGTGACTTGCCCATAGTGTCACTGGAGTACCTAAGGGGGAACAGAACTGGAACGAGAATGTGGCCTGCCACTAGCCTATTGCCTCAGTCCTGCTTTTGGATCTCTTGACATCCTTGGGCCACAAAAAAAAGCCTCCATCCTCTTCGGCAGGCAGGTCAAGCCTGCGCTCGCTAGGGAGAATGCCTTCGTGGCTCACCCTTAAGTAAGAGATTGGCGTCCGCTTAGAAAGCCGACAAGGTAACGGAGCTGCTGTGTCTGTCCCCTTATGTCACCCCCTCCCTGGAAGCTCCTCCCCGCACCCAGCTCCGTCTCATCTCTCGGTGTCTGTGCGCGATTAGCCAGTGCATTCTCTCATGTTGCTTCGGGCCTGTGTCAGACGGCTCCTGGTGCAGTGAGTTCACTGCCATTCCGGGCCAGACATCCTTTATCGTATCGCGTTCCATCACTATCTTATCAGGCGAGCCGACTCATATTGCCCTGCTCCAGCCGGCCCTCCCTCGCTTTACCTGGCTCTTTGGGAGCGAGCTTCCCATAGGCTCAAGCAAGCTCCCGGCGGGGCTCTTGGAAGACTGACTAGTCGGCTCTATTTCATAACAGGGAAGCTCAAATTGTGAATGTCTGAGCAGCCAAGATGTCATCCCGGCTCATCCCCCTTCCACGCTGCCCATTTCCCATGCCAGAATAGAGAGCCGGGACCAGACCGGCTTAACATGTCTGGCCCAAGAAATGGAAATGTCTGGAAGCAAATTGTTAAGAGTAAATCCTTCTAAGTCCAGATGGATGAGGGAACAGAGGCACAAAGAGAAGCCATGGTCCCATAGCTAATAAGTGCTCTGGGAGGATGGGAACCCAACCCTGCTTGGCTCCAAAGATAGTCCACCATACCACAGTAGGTCTATAAGTTCTGCTGAGTGGCCCAAGCCTCAGAGAGATTAAATGACTCACTCACAGTCATACCATTTACCTATCACAGAGAGGATTTGTGCCATAATCGGCCTAATCACAAGACCAGCTCTTTTTCCACTGAGCCATACTATGTTTCTTTATTATCACTAGTTGATAATAACTAGTTCATAATCACTAGTAATTAGCTAATGATAATAATAATTATATTATATAATATAATAAGCTAATGATAATAGCATTAGCTTATTATGAATGTTAATATATAATAATATATTAAATATTATTTATTATTAAATATTAAATAAATAGTATATAAAATATAATAAAAATATATATAATAATGATCTCACTTTCCAGACATAGGTAGTAGATTCATATTGATAAGAATAAAAGTCATCCCCCAATTGATAGACAAAGGATATAAATAAGGACTTTTCAAAGGAAAAAAAATATTTTATATTGGTATATTTTATTTTTATATTTATTTTTTATTTTATATTTATATATCAGTATGTATTTTAATGATCCAAATAATTAGGGAGATTAAAACAACTCTGATTAATCATTTCATATTCATCAGATTAACAGAAAAGAAAATGACAAATGCTGAAAGGACTATGGGAAATAGTCACATTCATGCACTATTGGTCCATCCATGAGCTAGTCTATCATTCTACAAAGAAATCTGGAACTGTGCTAGAAAAAGACATTAAAATGTGTAATACCTACCACTAGTAGGTCTATATCTTTAGAGAGATCAAATAAAGAGAATAGGACTCATATGCACACTTTATAATAGCTTTTTATCATGACCAAAAAAAATGGAAATGGAAAGCCTGATGGAATACTATTATTCTGTAAGAAATCATGAAGGGAATGGTATCAGAGGAACCTGAGAAGACTTGTATGAACTGAGTCCAAGTGAAATCCACAAAACCAGGTGTATCATTTATAAAATAACAGCAATATCATAAAGACAAATAACTTTGAAAGCGTTAGGAACTTTCATCAACATCATAACTAACCATAATCCCAAAGGATTGTTGACGAAATACTCTCTCCCCGATAGAAAAGTAAAAGGCTCCGAATGAAGACTGAGGCTTACTTTTGTAAGCCATGACATGGCCAGAGTGAGAATTAGCTTCTTTTGAATAAATATTTTTATAACAGGCATTTTGCTTTTTGTTTGTTTTTGTTCCCCTTTCTCAATGGAATTTGGGATAAGGTCAGGGAAGAAAGAAAAAGAGAAGAATGATTAAAAAATAAAATTTGACTAAAATTAAAATACAGCATTTAAAGAAGGAGGAAATAATAACAATAGTAAACATTTATCTAGCATTTGACCGTGGACAAAGCATTTTAAGTACATGATTTCATTTAATCCCTGCAGAAGCCCGGTGAGGTGGGTGAGCATATGAGGTGGGTGAATATTCATTTACATCTGGGGAAAATGAGGCTGAGAAAGGTGAATGAGTCCTATTGGAGCACAAGACTTAGCATGTGTCTGGAGTAGGCTTTAAACTCACATCTTTCTGCCTCTGAGGCTAGCACTCGATCCACTGGGCCAACCTATTAGAAGTATGCTCACTCTTCTTTCAAGCTACTCTTCAAAGGTACTATCTTATCAAATTTAGAAATGGTGCCATAAATGAAAATCAAGCAATCAATGGGAATTTATTAAGCAGCTTTCACACGCCAGGCATTACATTAGGCGCTGAGGGTGCAACAACAAAATTGGGAGAAAAAAAGGCTTTCAAAGAGCTTATGTTCTCTCAGAGAGACAAGAAACTGATATTCTCTCTGATATTGTTCCCTTTCCCAGCCTCTTCCCCTGGCTGATGATCTCATCAATGGGCCTTCTCTCCAGTGATACAAAAAGATGTACCTGTCCATTCTATAAAAGTCATCAATATCGTCCCATAAATTTTCTACCTTGATTCCATCCAACATGCTGGAAGACTTCTTCACCTTCCCTAAATGCCTCCATTTCCTAAGAAAATTCTCTCAGATTTAGGTTCAATTTGGAAATGCCATCCTCTCAGATTTAGAGACCGTTTGAAAATGCCATCCTCTCAGATTTAGAGACTGTTTGGAAATGAAGCCCTAGTTTTTTAAGATATTCACGGTTCCCAATCAGCCATGCTTTGGCTAGAATTTGGCCCCTGAGTATCCAGTTTATCTGGACACTGAATTTCAGGATTAAAAATCTGACTGCTCTGGCCCGCCATTAAATCCTCCTTCCCAGGGCCTGCCACAGATCACTATTGAATATTTTCAAATCTAAGCTGCCTGCATCTTGCTCTTGATAATAAAAGCCTCCTCACCATACTTCCCATCTCAAGTCCCTTTTGGACCACTTGGAGTGTTGAGTTTCTGATAAGACCCTTCTGCTCAAAATCCATCTATGGTTACCTATTGACTACCAACCCAAACCTGGATTTCTTTTGTTGGCATTTTTGTCAATATTGTTCCGATGTCAATGATGGTTAAAGTTTCAGAATCACAAATTGACAACAGCAGCCCAGAAGGCTGACAATCTGGTCACAAATGGAGAAGGCCCAGAGTTTTGCCCACACTAACTCTTTCTAATGGACTTGTCCAAATTAATCTCATGTTATTCCTGAATTATTCTCTACTCCCATCAAACAGGACTATTCAAGATCACCCAAACATAGCCCTTATTTGCTAATTGTTCATAATGCTGCCAAGGATTATCCTTGTTTGTCTTGACCTCATTTGTCCTTGTTATTATTGTACCTGTTCTTGAAGGTCCAGAACAAATGTCATCTCTTGAAGTCTTCTCTTATACCCCTAGCTTTCACTTTCATATGATTTCATGGCATTTTGTACTTCTTTTAGCACTTGTTATATTTTTATGTGGAAGGGTGCAGCCTAGACCTATAACTTCATTACCTAAGGAACTTCTCAATGTGGAAAGTCCCTTCACCAACACAGATCAATTACTCCTCTGTCAAACTTATACTTTCATCAGGATCCTCAAACACCCCAATCCAATAAACATTCGTTAAGTGCCTACTATATGACAGGCTTTGTGCTAAGCACCTTACAAATATTCTCTCATCTCATCCTCACAAGCCTCCAAAGTAGGTGCTACCCTTTGCCCTATTTTGCAAGTGAAGAAACTGAGGGAGAGTGAGTGACTTACCCACACAGCTTGTAAGTGTCTAGGTGGGACTTGAACTCTCATCTTCCTGACTCCAGGACTAGCACTTGGCTATCTAGATTTCCTGAGTGAATGAATGAAGGGGCCCCAACTCAGGAGTCTCTACCCCCTCCTCTATTCCTTGATGCTGATATTAAATTGTTATAAAGGGGCACGGGGGAAGGAGAACCATAGCTAAGGACATGCCCATGTTACTTTCCTCACAACATCCCTGTGAGGATTATTATCCCCATTTTACAGATGAAGAAATTGAGACCCAGAACTCAAAACAGCTTGGTCACAAAATAATTAAACTGGGTTTTAAAAAGACCAGAGTCTTTTCTGACAGCTTCAGAGAGTGGTTCACAAGGCAAAGAGCTGTAAATGGGGGAGAGAGGGGGGGGAAAACAATCTTCTAGCTACAACTCCCTTGTATTATCATGAGATGAGATGAACGCACACTTCAAAGAAAGAAACAGACTCCTTTGAATAAGGTGTGGCTGAACCTTCAGCCCAACCAACTGGAAGCCAGGATCATTTGGTGGCGCCATTTGCAATAATCCTCACCACCTGCTTCTTCACACTGCTCTCGGGGCTTGTGTTCCCCTCTGAGAGGGGCTGGGCAGCCTTGAGTGAAAGGTGTGATCTACAGTATTAGAATTCCCGCCACAGGGGAACATATGGAGGGAGAAAGAAAGTGTATAGATACGTATGTTTCTGTTTAAACTCCGCGTGTATTTCTGACTTTAGATTATTTTGCCTTTAAGCTAAACTGCCTGGGTCACATATACGGCATATGTTGTTACCACTTGCCTTTTCTGGGCTCAAGATAATCGAGTGAATAACTGATATTGTTTCACTGCCGACCACGGCTTGGGTTTCAGAATCGCAAGCCGACAGCGCCGGCCCAAATGGCCGACGCTCTGATCGTCAGGCCACGAATGGAGAAGGCCCTGGGGTTTTGCTTTTTTTAATTTTTTTTTTTTAAACTTTCTCTATTCACGCCATGAGCGCAGATACACCCAATAAAATAGCGGCCATCAGGAGACCGGGCACGTGTTGTGGAATGGATGGGAAATTATTTGGTTCATCATCCCTAATGAAAAGGAATCGTGACGAAGGCATCCCGGCATTCACCACATCGGTAGCGTTCGTAAACAGCCTCCTAATTGGCCTCCACCGAGGCATCCGCTTTGTCTTTTTTCCCAACAATCGCCACAATGCAAGTTCTCCTCCCGGCCCAGAATTATAATCCTTCATCCTGGATTTCTGTCAGAGGCTCACAATAACCCTTGTGTGTGCCTGGGCCAGTTCCATGTTGGGGGGAAAGCCTCTTCCCCGATTGAATTTTAATTAGAAACCAGGTGGTAGGAAAAGGCAAGGTTGGTCCCAGTCCTACCAGAGAAGGCTAGGAGGGGGCTGCAGTAACACTGTATTAGTCATGAGGCAGAGACGGAGCCATGTTGACATGACTTGAAAGTAGCATTGTTGAGGCAGTGAGGATGTGAGAAACACTTGCTAAACTAAATGAGTTTTGCAGTTGCATGCACATTTGTGTGATCCTGTTTATTGATGCCTGAAACAATTTGCAAAATAGAAACAAATCCACTAAGGAGAAATATGCTCGGAATTATTTGTTTATGTGACAATTTTAAAAAACACACAAGGAATCCAACTGCCACATTTCATGCACTAAATATACCATATGTGGAGACTTCGTCTCAGAAAATAGCGTGGCAACCTTTACCGTCTGAGCTGCACGGAACAATGAGAAAGCCCCCAGATGCAGCCACCACCTCGGGCGGCCTACACTCGGGGACCCAGAATCCCAAGGCTAAGAAGGTTGCCCCCGGGAGTTACCCTAGATGTGGAGGACACACCTGGAATGACGTGGCTGTGGTTGCTGCTGCTGCTGCTACCTGACAAGGGGAGGAAAGAGCTCTTTCCCTCCCTAAAAACATGGGAAATGTACAAGTTCCTCTTGATGAAAGAAACGTCTCTGAGGTTTAAAATCTGGTGCTGGACAGCACTCTGGGGTCACAGATCCAAAGTTCAAAGGGCCCTCAGAAACGATCTCCTCTAACCCACCCTCTATATTATAGGCCAGAGAATTTTAAGTGATCTGTTCAAGATCATAGGATTGTGGTATATCATCGTTTCAGGGGTGGGCATCCATTCAAAGCCCTTCATTTTAGAGGAAGCAGAAGCTGAGGAAGGTTGAGTGAGGCATGCCATAGAGTTAGACCTGAAAGATCTCTCGGAGATCATCTAATCAAAGGTTTTCACTTTACAGATGGGGAAACTGAGGCCTAACAAAGTAAAATGATTCACCGGAAAGATCGTCCAAGTGGGGGGATTTGAACGCGAACCCTCTAACTTCAGAGTCAGTACTCTATCCACCGCACTATACTTCAGAGCTCCTCAAACCCTCACTTTGTAGATAATAAATATGTCCCAGCAAAGGGAAATGATTTGCCTACAATCAGTCAGGAACTAAGTGGAAGAGTCCGAATTCAAATCCAAGCCTTCTAATAGCAGGGGCAGTGCTCCATCCTCTATAACAGGCTGCCTCTCTATGTTCTTACCTAGATTATTAAAACAACTCCATAAGAAAGCCTCCATCTCATGTCTCCCTCCTCCACCCTATCTTCTCAAAGCTGACCAATAACCATTCCTCCTAGGAGCCTTAACACAATGCCCAGCACACAGTAGACTCCTAACAAATGTTCATTGACTGGCTGCCCACCCTCTCACCTTCATAAAAATCTTCAATGACTCCCAATTGCCTCGAGTATAATGTCATTTAAAGACCTCCACAATTTGTCACCCAGATGCCTTGCTAATCTTTTATCCCATTTCTCCCCTTCACACACTCCCCATTTTAGTCCACTGGCCTGCTGATGATACTCTATATGCGTTATTTAACCTCTTATCTCTTTACCTTTATATAAGCAGTCCTTTGCTGCCTGGAATATATTTTCTACTTAATCACCTCTTAGAATCCTTGACTTCCTTCAAAGCACAAAAGCCTTTCCTGTTTCCCCCCAGTTTGGAGCCCTCTCTCCCTCTTGAAGTTATTTTATATTTATTTGGGTTTATAGATTTGAGCATCTAGTATGATATCCCCACGACCACCATCACTACCAGGGATGATTTTAGTTTTTCCTCTGAAGCCTCGTCTTAGCCCTAGAGCCTAACAGTGCATGGTATGCAGTCGGTGCTTAATAAATACCTGACATTTTCTTTTAGGAATTTTTTCCTAATATTTTCCTCTTCCTTTCCCCCAACCCCAAGCCCGGGAGTTTTATCACTGGATTTCAAAGTCTGGAGACTGCATTTCTCTTTTTTTTAAGCCATTTATCCAGTGTCCCTAAATCCATCTGTGCGCTCTCATTTCTCTGGCACTGGGGGTGGGGCGGACAGCAGACTTGTTGCTGTCTTTCTCAGTTCAGAAGTCCAAGAAGCAGGGGATCTGCCAGCCGCAATCCCAGACTGGATCATTAATCCAGATTGGAGGTTAATCAACTGCAAATTCCATTAGCTTCATACAGAGGGAAAATAAAAAACAGCCAGCTTCAAATAGGCTGCAGAAGTCACGTGGGAAGGGCAGGCTCAACAAGGGGAACCTTCAGGTATCTGCTTTAATGTTCATTTCCCACCTGCCCACCCCCAGGCCCCTGGAGGAATATTCTCTAAGAGGAGAGAAAGAAGGAAGAATTGTTCAGAGCATCTTGAAAGAAGAATTGTTCAGTGAGCTTTCTGTTTAGAGGGAAAATGGGGAGGGGGGCAGGAACCCACCTTCTCTTCTCTGCAAAGTAGCAGAATTGTTGGATTAAGTTGTTCTGGCCTCCATAGGATCCTAGAAGCCAGAAGGGACGCCATTCCTCCCACATGCTTTATTGAGGAGGCAGCTAATGCCCAGAGAGTTTCTAAGTGTTACACACAGGAAGGACGTGGCAAAATCAAGCTTCAGATCCAGAGCCCTGACTTCAAACTTATCATTCTTTCTCTTTTACTATTTTGTCTCCTCCATCTTTTTATAGTCGAGGTACTTGAGGTCCAGGAGAGGGAAGGAGTTTGTCCAAAGTCAGTTAGTGAAGAGCTGGGCCAGCATTTGAACACAGGTCATGAAGTGGATCGAGCCCCAGGCTAGAGTCCAGAACAGCTGAGTTCAATTCCTACCTCAGATACTTCCTAACTGTATGATCCTGGGCAAGTCACTGTTTGCCTCAGTTCCCTCATTTGTAAAATGATCTAGAGAAGGAAATGGCAAAGCATTCCAGTATTTCTACCTGGGAAACACCAAATGGAGTTACAAAGAGTTAGGCAAGATTGAAACAACCAGTCTCTGCTCACAAACTGTGTGTGTATGTGTGTGTGTGTGTGTGTGTGTGCGCATGTGTGTGTGTATGTGTGCATGTGTGTGCTGCATAATTTTCCCCAGCAGAATGTCAAATCCTTGAGAACAAAAATTATCCCAGTGTGGTTTTTTCATTGGATCCCCAGTGTATATGAAAGCGTCTAATATACTATGGGCATTTTTTTAAATGGCTGGGTCTCCCTGTCACCCAGCCTGGAAGTACAACAACCACTCAGGAGCCTGATCACTACTAAACAGCATGAGAGTCTTGACCTGCTCCATCGGTGGAATGGGCTGGTTCATCTGGAGGCAGCCCTTTCACATCTAGTACTCTGAAGCTGCCCATGTTGGTGCTGGACTCAGTCCCAACACTCGGGTTTAACTCTATTACACTTCATAGCTCAAATAGATAGTTTCCACTAGCCTTGGTTTCCCCCAGAGGAGTGATTACAAGCATTTGTGATAGACGTTTACTGAGTGAATAATTGACACCTTTGTAGTGCTTCAAAATTTATAAAACACTTTTTATATATTTATAATTTTATCATCCCTTGTACAAGTTCCTTACCTAGAGACATAATTTTGGAGAATGATGCTGATATTAAAGATTTATCTGCCTTCCTGAAGGACCTAAATGAGATCTCTTTCAATCTAGAACCGAAAGGGACCTTTTTTGTTGTCATCAGTTGTGTCTGCCTCTTGGTGACCCCATTTGGGTTTTTTTTTTGGCAAAGATAATTAAGTGGTTTGTCATCTTCTCCAGCTCATTTTACAGATGAAAAAACTGAGGCAAATAATATGGCAGGGCACATAGTAGGTGCTTATTGAATAACTATTGACAAAGTGGTATGATATTCCTGAGACTCAGTGTCTTCATCTGGAAAGTGAAAAGACCCAACAGGATGCTCCCTGAGGTTCCTTCTAGCTATAATTCTATGAGGTGATATATGTAAAATAGTTTAAAATCCTCAGTTTATCAATTCAGCTATTATTATTACTATTATTCTATGAGTTACTGAGAATATTCAAAAGCAACATCTAGAGATAAGGTGATGTAGTAGCCAGAACACCACATTTATTCTCAGAAATACACGGGTTCAAATCCATTCATTCCCATGTTTTCCCTCTTTAATTATTTCCTGTTTATCCTGTATACAGCTTGCTTTATATATTTGTTCACAGGTTGTTTCTCCATTAGTCTATAAGCTTCTTGAGGAGATGGTCTGTTTTTGCCTCTTTAAGTAATCCCAGTATTCAACACAGTACATAGACAATACTTAATAAATGTTTATTGAATTGAATTGGAAATTTCAACCCAGGACACACTAACTGAATAACTCTGGGAAAATATATATATATTTTTATTTCTCAGTCTCAGTTTTTTCATCTGTGAAGTAGACAGGATGATCTTCTACCTATGGCACTTACCTCCCAGTTTGCTCTGAAGCCCAAAAGGAATCATACATGTACTTTGTTAACTTTTAGACCTCGCTATGTCAGCTCTTACTGTGAATTTAATATTTTAACTGCCTACTGATCTTTTTAAAGATGAGATCCAAAAAAGTTCGTCCGGCAAATGAAACAAATACATGATTATTTGCCTTTGGATAATAATAATGGGCTAGAAAATCATCTTTATATTTATAAACAGCTCCAGAAGAACAGGGAAGGGGTTGGACTTAGATTAATTTGGGAAACATGGGCATTTTGCATCCCAGCTCTTAGGTCCTCCTCCCAACTCTGCCATTTAATGGTTATGTGATCAAAGGCAACTTGTTTCCCTTTTCTGGGTTTAATTTCACTATCCATAAAATGAAGGAGTTGGTTGTAAATATTTCTAAGATCCCTCTCGATGATGACATTTTTACTGACATTTACGTGGCAATTTATATACACTTTTGCATATGATAGATGCTTAATAAGTATCATTGACTGACTACTGGTGTGATCTCAGCCAAGTTAGCACTTAACCTGACTTGGTCTCGGTTTCTTCATCTCAAAAACGGTTTGGTTGAATTATTTGATCTCTGGGATCCTTTCTGTTAGAAGGTAAATCCCTTAAAAATAGAGGAAGAAATTGTGTTTTTGTCTTTACACTGTGTCCAGCATGACAAAGGAACTTAATAAATGCTTGTTGATTGATTACACCTTTTTATTTATAATCTCATGGCTTCACTTGATTGTCCCAACAATCTTACTAGTAACAATAAAGAATAATGAATAAATGTGAATTAAGTCCCTACTGTGTAACTGTTAGATGAGTCAGGAAGATCTAATCTAAAATCCAGCAGCAGATCCTTACTATCTCTGTGATTCTGAGCATGTCACTTAGCCATGTTTGCCTCAGTTTCCTCATCTGTAAAATGAGCTGGAGAAGGAAATGGCAAACACTCTAATATCTTTACCAAGAAAACCCCAAATGGGATCACAAAGAGTCAGCTGTGACTCAACAGCAACAACAACAAATGTACCAGGTACCGCGTTAAGCACAGGAGATACCAATACATAAAATAAAAACAAGGACAATCCTTTCCTTCAAGGAACTACAATCTGATACATCACAGCTATATTACTTCTGTTTTATAGATGAATAAACGGAGCCTCAGTGAAGTGACTTTTCCATGGTTCTGGCCCACCCAGGGCATGAATGTCATTGTCTGGACATTGATATCGGATGGTCTTCCTGGCTCCAAGTCTAGCCCTTTACTTGGAATATAAACTCCATGAGGAGAGGAGTTATTTTCACTTTTTTTTAATATAGTACCTGATACATATGAAGTGCATATATTTTTTAATAAATGACTTTATTTCTTTTTCTTTTTTTGTTTGCTTTTTTTTTTTGGAGTGGTAATCAGGGTTAAGTGACTTGCCCAGGGTCACATAGCTAATACTAAGTATTAAGTGTCTGAGACCAAGTCCTCAGGACTCCAGAGCTAGTGTTCTATCCATTGTGCCATGGACCTGCCCCCATTTAAAGTGCTTAATAAAGGCTATTGATTGATACTCTTCAGCAGAAAAAAAAATTCCCAACCCTCAGATTGTGGAGAATGGACAAAAACAGCTTTCTTTCATTCACTTCGCTCCATGGGAATTTCATATATGCCAATTTTTCTTATTTGTCTCCTCCATTA